>NW_025534900.1:0-139305 GCF_020615455.1 Coregonus clupeaformis
AGAGAGAGAAAGTGTCTCTTATTTGCGTAATTCCATCATGGAAATTGACTTTTAAATATAATATTCAATTTCTGCACTCCTTGAGCACACAAGCGAGCCTTGCTTTTTTTTGTTAATAATAATAACAAGATAATGTGCTTGCGACATAAAAGCAAATGAGGAGAGTAGGGCTTTAGAAGGTGGGGGAAGCATTTCCATGCAACACAAACAGAGTGTGACGGCCTTCTGAATCAAGAGAATTAGTTCCACCCTGGCCTTTCAGAACAAGCCAAACCTCTGAATATCAATGAGACATGACTGCTGCAGACAGACAGCATGCTGTACGGATATATGGAGGTACACTGCAATACCCATTGTGATTAGGATGTATATCCAACAGATATTGTATATAAAAGCCCTATGGATGACTTTTGAACAGAGTAAGTAGGCTTTTACATGCATTGCTCAAAGCAGGCAATGAACCTCATCTGTCTGTCTCTGTGTGTGTGTGTGTGTGTGTGTGTGTGTGTGTGTGTGTGTGTGTGTGTGTGTGTGTGTGTGTGTGTGTGTGTGTGTGTGTGTGTGTGTGTGTGTGTGTGTGTGTGCGTGCGTGCGTGCGTGCGTGCGTGTGTGTGTAGAAGGAGCCTGCAGTCTGGCAGAAAGCTAGGTTATTGATCCACCATAGAGAGTTAACCCATCAGAGTCTAAGCCAGACTGCAGGCTCCCTCTACTAAGCTATATAGAATTGTTTTAAGAAGGTCATACCAAGGATCATTTAGCTATTTGAGTTTGAATTTTAAAACCCCTTGAAGTATCCCCCACCCAAAAAAAGTATATATATATACACTGTATATAAAGAAATTGGCCTTACTGCTATTAGCCCGTACAAACGCATTGAATAACAGATTCACTACATGGAACAACAGATAGTCCCCAAAATATATCAAAAGGAAGTGTGTTCTGAAGTGACTCTCCTATATCTGAGCGATATAAGAGAGATCAGGAAACATTGTATTTTCTTATTTTATTTTTTTTACATGTATTTAACCCCATATTTTTCGCATTAAACAGTTTCCATATATACTTCCATTAATTTTTTCAACTGTACCGGGGGATGAGTCTTCTGAGGCCTGTGGGCGTCCTAGAGCAAAACAACTGACATGTACATGTTCATCAGAGTATCACCTTTGTACAAAAGGGTCATATGTGTGTGTAGCCCAAACAGTTCGGACGCTACAGACAGAAGTTGGCATATTGGCTGTACCGACTTCAGACGAGTCTCCTGACGCTTGCGGAGGTTGTAGAGCAAAATGGAGAACACCATCGTGTTCGTGAGAGTCGCATCTTTCCATAGAGGGGTAGTTTGTAGGCCAAACCGTTTGGACGCTACAGACGATTTTGTGAGAAGACCAAATTTCGGGATGTCTCATGGTCGAACAAACACCGCTCGAGCTCTGTCACCTTTCACCACGGATGCGGTGGATTGAGATGCATCCAATGATATCTCTAGCTTAAATTGATGGATTTTTATGGGGATTTTTGTATTATGCTGATTAGATTGCCGCGGGGGCGTGGACATCGATCTTAGGGTTAAACAGTCTCCTCAGTAAGGTTCCTAATCACTAGATTATCCCACTCAATACCTCATTACACACTAATGATACAAGTAACTTGGTCTTACTTACCCAGTAAGTGGGTCAGGTGAGGTGACAACACAGCCGATCGATCACTTTGATCGATAAATCAAGTGCAAGTGAACCCTGCAAACACACACACACAAAGGTCCCTTGAGGCCGTTTGCTTCAGCATGAATAAACACAGTAAAAACAATGACCCACTTAACTCCTGCAGCAGAATCGATGCGAGCGCTCACACACACACACACACACACACACACACACACACACACACACACACACACACACACACACACACACACGTCCCTTACAGCAGAATCGATGCGTGGTCCATATAAAACAAACAAGATATGATAGATCTCCTAAGCACATATACAGACTTGTTGCTATGCTGTTACCATGAAACACAGGTGCAGCACTGGTTCAGGTCGTCACAGAAACACACACTCTGAGCTCCAGCGGTAATCAGAGTGTTTATACGGAGTGTGGGGAAAACCTGGGGTCACTGACAGAGAGAGAGAGAGTTGGGAGAGGAGAGGAAGGCAGGGATAACAGGCCTAGACCCCACAACCATCTGGTATCCACCACACTATAATACCATAGCCACAGCAGGGTTCCCCAACTGGCAGTGATTTTATTTAAGTTTTCTGTGCGAAAATAATAATATATATATACAGTGCATTCAGAAAGTATTCAGACCTCTTGACGTTTTCCACATTTTGTTACGTTACTAAAATTGAATAAATTAACATTGTTCCTCATCAATCTACACACAATACCCCATAATTACAAAGCGAAAACAGGTTTTAAGATTTTTTTGCACATTTATTAAAGATAAAAAAAACAGAAATACCTTGTTTACATAAGTATTCAGACCCTTTGCTATTAGACTCGAAATTGAGCTCAGGTGCATCCTGTTTCCATTGATCATCCTTGAGATGTTTCTACAACTTGATTGGAGTCCACCTGTGGTAAGTTCAATTGATTGGACATGATTTGGAAAGGCACACACCTGTCTATATAAGGTCCCACAGTTGACAATGTCAGAGCAAAAACCAAGCCATGAGGTCGAAGGAATTGTCCGTAGAGCTCCGAGACAGGATTGTGTCGAGGCACAGATCTGGGGAAGGGTACCAAAACATTTCTGCAGCATTGAAGCTCCCCAAGAACACAATGGCCTCCAACATTCTTAAATGGAAGAAGTTTAGAACCCCCAAGACTCTTCCTAGAGCTGGCTGCCCGGCCAAACTGAGCAATCAGGGGAGAAGGGCCTTGGTCAGGGAGATGACCAAGAACCCGATGGTCACTCTGAAAGAGCTCCAGAGTTTGTCTGTGGAGATGGGAGAACCTTCCAGAAGGACAACCATCTCTGCAGCACTCCACCAATCAGGCCTTTATGGTAGAGTGGCCAGACGGAAGCCTCTCCTCAGTAAAAGGCACATGACAGCCCGCTTGGAGTATGCCAAAAGGCACCTAAAGACCCTCAGACCATGAAAAACAAGATTCTCTGGTCTGATGAAACCAAGATTGAACTCTTTGGCCTGAATGCCAAGTGTCACGTCTGGAGGAAACCTGGCACCATCCATGAGGTGAAGCATGGTGGTGGCAGCATCATGCTGTGGGGATGTTTTTCAGCGGCATGGACTGAGAGGATCGAGGGAAAGATGAACGGGAGCAAAGTACAGAGAGATCCTTAATGAAAAACCAGCTCCAGAGTGCTCAGGACCTCAGACTGGGGCAAAGATTACTACAAAGGAGAGACCTGGAAATAGCTGTGCAGCGATGCTCCCCATCCAACCTGACAGCTTGAGAGAATCTGCAGAGAAAATGGGAGAACCTACAGTGTGCCAAGCTTGTAGCGTCATACCCAAGAACACTTGAGGCTGTAATCACTGCCAAAGGTGCTTCAACAAATACTTATGGAAATGTGATATTTCAGTTTTATATTTGTAATACATTTGTAAAAATGTCTAAAAACCTATTTTTGCTTTGTCATTATGGGGTATTGTGTGTAGATTGATGAGGGAAAAAAACTATTTAATCAATCTTAGAGTAAGGTTGTAACGTAACAAAATGTGGAAAAAGTCAAGGGGTCTGAATACTTTCCGAATGCACTGTGTGTTATTAAATTTTTAATTTTTGGCCATAAAATACTGTAAAAACACCAGCAAATCCACGCATAATAGAGAGATATACACTGAGTATACCAAACCTTAGGAACCTTCCTAATATTGAATAGCACCCCCCTCTTTGCCCTTAGAACAGCCTCAATTCGACGAAGCATGGACTCTACAAGGTGTTGAAAGCGTTCCACAGGGATGCTGGCTCATGTTGACTCCAATGCTTCCCACAGTTGTTTCAAGTTGGCTGGATGTCTTTTGGGTGGTGGACCATTCTTGATACACATGGGAAACTGATGAGTCTTGACACAAACCGGTGCGCCTGGCACCTACTACCATACACCGTTCAAAGGCACATAAATATTTTGTCTTGCCCATTCACCCTCTGAATGGCACATACACAATTCATGTCTCAAGTGTCTCAAGGCTTAAAAATCCTTCTTTAATCGGTCTTCTCCCCTTCATCTACACTGATTGAAGTGGATTTAACAAGTGACATCAATAAGGGATCATAGCATTCACCTGGTCACTCTATGTCATGGAAAAAGCAGGTGTTCTTAACCGTATACAAATGCAAGCAAGGTTTGAAATTATTTTGTTTTACTATATCTGTTTGGGCTTCTTGCGGTCAATTTGCAGTCTACAAATGATTTGTAATTATGTTCCAGCCCCCTGCCCTGACCATCCGCACAAGAAGAAAGAAATCCTGCGGCTGAATCTAGTTGATGATCCCTGGCCTACAGTAACGAAGACTGATGGAGGGAACACAGACAGGGGAGAGAAGACAGAGACAGAGGAGTCAAACATAGAGTGTACAAACGAAAGGGTGGAGGAAGCGGAGAGTAACAATGAGAGGAGGAAGCAAAGGGATGAAGTCCAGGAAGACCCTGACAGATATGAAGGCTTTCCCTTCCTGAGAGGTAATATAGAGAGATTAGTGAGAGAGAGAGAGATAGAGTGAGAGAGAGAGAGAGAGAGAGAGAGAGAGAGGTGAGAAGGGGAAAGCAAGAGAGAAAATTCAAAGAAAAATATGGGATTGGAAGTAATGTAAAAAAAATATATTATGTTCTGAAAAAACCCAAACACTTCTATTTTTTTTGCTCTGCCATGAACATTCTCATTCTCTCTTTCTCTCTGCCCCTTCCTGCTCTCCTTCTCTCTTTCTCTCTTCCCCTTCCCGCTCTCCTCTCTCTTTCTCTCTGCCCCTTCCCGCTCTCATTCTCTCTTTCTCTCTGCCCCTTCCCGCTCTCATTCTCTCTTTCTCTCTGCCCCTTCCCGCTCTCATTCTCTCTTTCTCTCTGCCCCTTCCCGCTCTCATTCTCTCTTTCTCTCTGCCCCTTCCTGCTCTCCTTCTCTCTTTCTCTCTCTATGTCTCTGATATGTTATGTTCTCTCCAGCCAACAAATAAAGGTGTAATTTATGTCTGTGGGGCTGGTTCTCTGTGTTTTATGGCTCTGCTGCATGGAAGCCGCAGCAAAAGCTACATGACAAACCAGACCACTTATTTAAGGGCTGGACACACACACACACACATGCCCACGCCCACGCCCACACACGCACACGAACAGATCCAGACCAATTGTTTGAAAGGTTGGTACTCTGGGTAAATCTGTGAGGAGGTGGAAATGTATATTTTTTCTGTCTGTCTCACTACACACTCAGTCAGACACACATACACAAACAGGACTTTACAGTCACCAGCCAGTGAGGGGTGAAGGAGGGTTGGAAAATCATATTTCTCCAGACACAGGTTTATGTGAGGGACTTCAGCCCTTCTGCTGGTTAAAGAAGATGGGAATAAACAGCCTGTTCAGAAGACCTGGCTGTGTGTGTGGAGATCTGGGGCCATATCCACAAAGCGTCTCAGAGTAGAAAATGTGTCATAAGTGCTGAGAATAGAGACATTTTACTCCTACTCTTATGGGTAAAAATAAAAGCTATGCATGAGTCCTCTCTAGTCATGACTTCCACCTAGTCGACAGATACTGTATTTAGGAGACCTCGTGAGCTGTCCTAACCAGTTAAGCGTTACCAGCTGGTGTGTTGATTATAGAAAAAGGTCAGTGGTTCCTGCACCATAGTTGTTGAAATAATGTTTAGATATTCTTATATGATCAACCCATAAATAATCTAGACCTACATGCGACAGTAGCCTATTTCTTGCGCTTTTGACAATGATTTCAAATTAGGCATAATTCACATGATATGCCTAAATACTAGGCTAATAATCACATATTTTTATTTTTATTATTTTTTACTTACATGTTCAAGTTATCCATCTGAAGCACAATGCCACATTGTTAAAAAATATGCCTATATTGGGTATGCATATAAGTTAGGCAATTGAAAGCATCTACGGCCTATGTTAACTTAAATTATATTCTGTAAAAATGATAGACCTTTAAGCGTTTTATGCAACATTATCAGCAAGTGACTTGATGCCTACTGTGCCAACGTGAACGGGAGTGACTAGTGTGTTGATATAACGGTAATATACTCAAAATTCAGTGCAATATGCCAATCACATTATAAAAAATATCAGAACTGGTTAAAAAAGGTTTTGCATGCCAACATATTATTCAAGAATTAAGAGTAGGCAAAGTGACCATGTCAGGGAAAAATTATATCAAACGTTGTACCATTACAACATTTGATGTACTGTCATATTCACCGGGTTGTCTGTTCACAGCTGGCGATGCCTCATTGAAATTGGTTATTCCCCATCCTTTACAACTTGGCCAATGAGTGTCATCACTTTCCTTTGCGGTAGCTCAAACTGTCATGATTCCCAGCTGAGATAAACTTTTATGAGTTGATTTTACTCCTGGATCAGTGTTTTTCTGAGCAGTATCTTAACATCATCCTAAAACCTACTCTCAGCTAGGAGTTATTTTAGTCTTAAACCAGGTGTTAACAGGATTCCTAAGACTTTTTCTGAGACACTTTGTGGATACGGGACCTGGCCAGCAGCATTACATGCGATTGCAAGAAATCACTTGGTTCACCTTTATTCCTCTCAAATGTATGGAGCACAGACATACTCAAAACACACACACACACACACACACACACACACACACACACACACACTTCCATTGCATGTTCTTACATTCCTTTACACCATCAATTGAATGAATTACACTTGATATTACAGAACGTTATTTACCTGATAGGTCTATTGTACTGTCATAGTTTAACGCTATAGAATTCCTACATCATGTTTCACCAGGCGTATGAAAACAGGTACACATTACAGATGAAGCCATTTGAATATAATCACACCTGTCTGTCCTGATGAGAGTCGGCCTACAAATGACGAGTTAGTCAGAGAGGGAGAGAGAGCACACACACAGACAAGGGGGCTTCATTGGCTGAAGAGCCTCTCATCTTCCATCAGTGTACTCTGCAATCTGCCTGTCTGTCAGACTCTCTCTCTCTCCTCTCTCTCAACTCACACGCCTCCCAAGTCCCACGCTCTTTCCATGAGTAATTGTACCTTGTGCTTGTGATGATATTGATATTGCTCTTGTATATCTTACATTGACATATTACCATTTTGGAATCGTATGTTGAAGTAATTAATAGACAAATTGTGACATTGAAATTGAAAGGAACATCGTAAATATCATTAGATGCTGTACATGTACATGATAGCCCCAGGAGTAATGGCTCAGTTGAGTCACTCACTGTAGGATAACATTAAATAATCTAACAGGACAGCTGTACTCTCACTCCCTGCACATTCTCTCGTGTTTATTTGGATTCACTGTTCATTACATACACTCCACGTGTATGACTGTGACTGTATGACACTCTATGTGTACTTGAGCCAAGTTTAGCCCCCCTATTTCAACTGCCACAACAGACTTTTATTGGTGCCGATTTGAAGGGGTACTACTGTCAGTGGCGACATCACACACACAAGCAGCAGCAGTAGAGTAAGGCATTAACATAAATTCATTAGAGGGCCTGGGCAGTGTTTATAAACACGTAGAGATGTTGTTTAAAATGTCTGGCTGAACAGATTACTGATATAAACGCTTGCTGGAGGAAACAGTCAAGACATACTCCATGTTTACACTAGGAGATGGAGAGGGAGGGCGGAAGGGATGAGAGCGGGGGGGGATAGAGAGGTGAGGGGGGAGTGGAGAGATGGATAGAGAGGTGAGGGGGGAGTGGAGAGAGAAGGGGAGGGAGAGAGATAGATGGAGAGGGGAGGGAGGAAGATGTAGGGGAGGGGAAGAGAGGGGAGGGGATGGACAGAGAGGGGAGGAAGAGGTATGGAGGGGAAAGATATGTGGGTTGGAGGGAGAGCGAGAGAGAGGGGGGGGTAGAGAGAGGGAAAAGCGGAGGAATGAGTAAACATATCACTCCCCAGGTCTCTGAGTGGCATGTTTTACAGAGTGAAATAAACATCCAATAAAATATACACCAGTGCACTCTGCTCTGCATTGCTGCCCCGCGCTGGACTGGACTGGACTGGGCTCCATTGGGCTGGGCTGGGCTCTACTGGGCTGGGCTGGACTGGTCTCTACTGGGCTCCACTGGGCTGCACTGGGCTGGACTGGGCTGTGTGCCACTGGGCTGGGCTGGACTGGGATCCACTGGGTTGGGCTGGACTAGGCTGGGTTGGGCTCCACTGGGTTGGGCTGTACTGGGCTGGACTCCACTGGGCTGGGCTGGAATGCACTCTGGGAGACCACAGGAAACCTACCTTTTTGTTTATGTGTGTCTGAGGAGGAGTGTTGGATGCAGGGTGGGAAAGGATGGTTGAGGGGTGCACGAGAGAGGGGAGGGAGTTGGTTGGTGGTTTTGGGGCACTTACCTTTGTGTCTCTGCCTCAGATGGGGGTGCTGCTGGAGGAGGTGGTGGTGGGGTAGTTGTTGAGGGGGCGAAGGGTGCAGGGTGGGGTGGCTTTGGTCTCTGGTTTCCAGGAGTCTGTCTGTACACCCTCTCATCTGTCAACCCCTCTGGTGCTGCCGGGGAAAAACACTGCTGGATGAGTTTCAAAGCTGTTTCTTTTGGTCACCGCAAACACACACACAGTAATGCTGAGAGAGAGAGAGAGAGAGAGAGAGAGAGAGAGAGAGAGAGAGAGAGAGAGAGAGAGAGAGAGAGAGAGAGAGAGAGAGAGAGAGAGAGAGAGAGAGAGAGAGAGAGAGAGAGAGAGAGAGAGAGAGAGAGAGAGAGAGAGAGAGAGAGAGAGAGAGAGAGGGGAGAGAGAGAGAGAGAGAGAGAGAGAGAGAGAGAGGGAGAGAGACAGAGACAGAGACAGAGAGAGAGAGAGAGAGAGAGAGAGAGAGAGAGAGACAGAGAGAGAGAGAGAGAGAGAGAGAGAGAGAGAGAGAGAGAGAGAGAGAGAGACAGAGACAGAGACAGAGACAGAGACAGAGACAGAGACAGAGACAGAGACAGAGACAGAGAGAGATGAAGTTACAGCAATAATGGAAGATGCCTTTAAGGCTGTGAGGAGGCCTCTTGGCCCGGCACTAAGGGAAGCATACTAAAGCAGCACTTCAGAGGGGGAATAAAACTCACACTCAATTAAGGCAAAGACATAGTTAAACCCACAGATAACACCTGGCGACAGCTACAGGTACTCCCTCAAGCTCCAATCATCTCAGTAGTGAAGGGGGGTATGTGTGAGTGTGTTACAGTTATTCCAGTGACTCATACGACAGTCAATACTGTCCCATACCTAACCGTAAGAGACAGGGTGTGCTGTGGGAGAGAGGGAGGAGGAGGAGGAGAGAGGGAGAAAAAGGAAACGCAGACAGGTTGTTCTGTGAGAGCACACAGACGCACTTTGTTTAATGTCTCCCTGACATTTCTGCAGCCCCCCTCTCTCCCCTTTTCTCACCCACTCTATGGAGACAGATGGGCAGAAGGGAAAATGAAAGGGGAAAAGAGATCCAGACAGGCTTAGAGGTCAGGGTTCACAGCAGGGCCAGCCAATCCGAGGGCAGCAGAGAAGGTGGGATCAGGTTTCACTCATGATGATGCTTTCTCCCTCTCTCTTTTCTTCTCTCATACTTTCCCTCTCTGCTCTTTCTCTCTCTTTTTATTCATTTTTTTCTTCTTCTCTCTCTCTCTCTCTGACTCATCCTCTCAGAATCTTTCCCTCCTTCTCTCCCCCTCTCTGAAGCCTACAGCTGCTATCTGAGAGGGTCTTTCAAAAGCATCTTGATCCTTGTCTACTGGAAATACTCCACAGTACAATAAATCCAATCCCTTCTGTAGTATCCTGCCTTCTTCTATAGGGCAGCTTTTACGAGAGGCTACCTAATATGCTTTCCTGAAAGTCCTTGAGTAAATTCTTGGTGCATTCTGTCACTCGCTTAGCGATTGTGTTCCCCTGCTGTCACTAATGCAAGTCTGTTGTTAATTTCACTACTTTGAAACAAACAATTTGTGTCTAACTGACAGACCTCGCTACACAGAAATACCTAAGGTAACACTTTATTTGGATAGTCAGTCCATATGTAGATGCTCTACAGACTATCTACAGTCTATCAGTAACATGTCAACTAACTATCTAATAACCCTTACCTTACCTTAAGTCTAACCTTAACCCTTACCCTGTGGTGTTTCAATCAGTGGTGGGTTTAAGAGGTTAAATCCAGTGGCCTCGCATTGATAGACTATCACAGTCTAGTATTTAGCACATTAAACTACAGAGGAGGAACCTCACCCCAGTGAGCAGACAAGCTGCCGTCCAGCTGTTTTTGGGCCACGTCCCAAACCAAACAACTGAAACTCAGAGCCTGCCCTCCACTTTAACCCTACATAGTGTACATACCTGGCCTGGCCCTGAAATCTACCTGGCTCTATCAATACCAGTCAGCAAAGTAGGATGAAGTTGCCCCTAGATGCTGACCTTAGATGAGTTTTGCATTTAAAAACTTGAATGGTTAAGGTGAGGATTTGGGGAGGGTAGCTGAGATCTAGCTGATCCTAGATCTGTGGTTACGAGTAACTTGAACATGGAGCCTTTTACCTATTGACGCCAGTGCTTCTCACCTGTCAAAGCCCTGGCACTAACACACACACTACACCCTCAACACCCTAGTCCTACTGCAGACACTTTACATAACCTGCACCATAACAAATAGTGGCCTGATTGCTTCCCCATGTCCCATCTGGGTTCCACTTTGCAGAGGGGGGTTTTGAAACATGCTATTGACCAGGCAGGGGCAATTACTGCCAATAGGCACTGTTGGCGGGACCGCTTTCCCCCGTCAATAAAATATTTTTGTTGGGACGGCTCGGAACAGTGTTGAGCAGAGCCGGAGCCAGAGAGATGCTCGCCCAGAGTTCTGACATTCCAGATCGGAAGCATGCAGCGTTTCAAAGCTGGCAAATAAAGAACCCTCTGATTTAACAGAGGAAATCCAGGAGAATGTAGCCACAGTCTGAACGAATAAACTGTGTGTGTGTGTGTGTGTGTTTGTGTGTGTGTGTGTGTGTGTGTGTTTGTGTGTTGTTTGTCGTTTACAGTGACACTGCTTCCAAATGCAAAACAAACTCCACTTAGTGTGATGTTTCTTTACTCCTGACAGTCTTTGGCCCTGCATCCTCTAATGTTATAACCCAAAACCAAATTGCCCCTAGACTCTGATCTAAATGCAGTTTGGGCTTTTCCCCCTGATGGTAAAGGTTAGGATTTGGGGACAGTAAGCTGATCCTAGATTTGTGCCTGAGGACCACCTCTTACATCTGGGGCTGTAAGGAGGGCCACCTGATTTAACCCATAAACTCTGACCCCTTACCCCTGACACCTAACCCTCCACCTGTTTGTGGTCAGACTGTTTGTACAGGCCACAACAGCCAAGTGTTCCATGACAACAATATTCTGATTCACATTCGTACTAGTACTGAATTGTCTTAGAGCTTTTTAAGCCAACATGGTGTCCATGAAAATGATGTATCTCAATCAGAGTAAGCCCAAACTCTCTTGGGCTCTAGTCCAAACTGCAGGATACCAATGGTACTCGGTGACTTGGTGAAAATGTTTAACCATTACCTATAGGATTGTCATCATGAGGAGCACTAGTGCGTTACAAACACTGAGATTGTATTTTATTCAACTCAAACTGCAACCACGAAACAAAAAATCCCTCTCAATCGCTGGTATGTAAACATTATTCCCACTCTCACTCAACCCTCCACATGCATAGAGTCAAACTAAAATTGGGTTAGAGTTAGGCCCTCTGTCATCCTTCCCTCCACTGACTCTTCACCACCACTTACCCACAGCACCACCTTCTGGCCATCCTAAGCATAACAACAGGCTATAAAAACAGGCATTTATGCAATCATAGCCTCCAGTCGGTTCCAGTTCAAAAGTTTAACTTATCACTTTTCCCCCCAATACAGTATGTCATTTTTCATTCTCTGTCCAGACATGCATGTAAGAAAACATGCAGGCACAGTTCCTATCCTCCTTCCTCTCCCTCCCTCTCTACCATATCTCCCTTTACCTCTCACCATCTACCCTCTCTCCCCTCTCCCTCTCTTCGTCCTCTCTCTCTCTTTCCCTCTCTCTCCCTCCCTCCCTTCTTGGCCTGTCTACAGTTCACTGCCAGGAATCTTCCAAACAGCAGGACAATAACAACTGTTTGTTGTCACCATGGATACACACTTCCATCCCTGAGCGTTTTCTGGGAGCATCTGGCTATTGTTAGCCGTAGCTGCCATCTCCCTAACCCCGGACTGCCTGTGTACTCAGCATGTGTGTGTCTGTTTCTATCTTTCACCTGAGACAGATAGCCAGGATTAAGGCCTGATAAGGACGGTGTCTGTCTCTGTCCCTGGCCACACTGCCCTCTCCTCTGTCCCTGGCCACACTGCCCTCTCCTCTGACACACACACAGGTGGCTGGTGCCACCTTAATTGGGCAGGACTTGCTCATAGCAATGGCTGGAACAGAGTGAATGTGTTTGATACCATTCCATTCACACCATTCTAGCCATTATTATGAGCCGTCCTCCCCTCACCAGCCTCCTGTGACCAGGCACGTGCACAGATGGGGCTCTACCTGTGCAGAGCGCATGCCCCTTTGCCCTTCCAGTCTCCAAAGTGCCCTTTTTGGGCATTATTTTTTGGTATTAATGTTTTCACATTCAGAATCCGTCGTTGTCAAGTTCGCCACACCCACCCTATCCTTTAGTTGTGCCTGTTCTGGAGCTTGCGCACCCGGTTGCGCCTTTTACCCAGTCTGCCCTGTATGGAGATTGCGCACTCGGTATCCAAACATGCATGGCTTGAGAGATGCGGTCGCTGGTCAGTGTGTGTAACTAGCTACCTAGTTTAAATATCTACAGTACTGCCACAGAAGCATACCATTTGATTAACACTTGATAACACTTGATTTAGCCTACATCATCATCAATATTGGGTCTGGTTGGCTGATATGCGCAGCAGAGAGACTGAGAGACAGAAAGACATAGAGAGGAACGGCTGCATCAACGACTCTTCTTCAGTCGTGAGTTGCACATGTGTGTCAGGGAAGCAGAAACAAAGGCAGTCTACAAGCTAACCACCATATACTAAAATATCCACACAAGCCACGAGCCAGCCAGCCATATATCATGAGTTAGAAGATTATGAATATTATATAATGAAGTTATTACTTGATAGGAGCATTCAGATTAATCAATCAGTAAAATAAATGGAGCTAGCTAACAGCAGCGTTACATCAATCATCAACGTCAATTATCAGTTTATAGCCCACCCTCTTTCCTGATGTCAATCATGGCTTTGGAAGCACTGTAACTAGCTTGCCTCCAATGTGTGATGATTATGATGAGTGAGTGTGTTGTTGTTGTTGTTTTTGGGGTTATTTTTTTCTCGCAAATATATACAGTGGGGAGAACAAGTATTTGATACACTGCCGATTTTGCAGGTTTTCCTACTTACAAAGCATGTAGAGGTCTGTAATTTTTACACGACCCATCTTCAATGCTCATATTGAGGGAAGGAGGTTGTTGGCCAAGATCTCGCAATACATGGCCCCATCCATCCTCCCCTCAATACGGTGCAGTCGTCCTGTCCCCTTTGCAGAAAAGCATCCCCAAAGAATGATGTTTCCACCTCCATGCTTCACGGTTGGGATGGTGTTCTTGGGGTTGTACTCATCCTTCTTCTTCCTCCAAACACGGCGAGTGGAGTTTAGACCAAAAAGCTATATTTTTGTCTCATCAGACCACATGACCTTCTCCCATTCCTCCTCTGGATCATCCAGATGGTCATTGGCAAACTTCAGATGGGCCTGGACATGCGCTGGCTTGAGCAGGGGGACCTTGCGTGCGCTGCAGGATTTTAATCCATGACGGCATAGTGTGTTACTAATGGTTTTCTTTGAGACTGTGGTCCCAGCTCTCTACAGGTCATTGACCAGGTCCTGCCGTGTAGTTCTGGGCTGATCCCTCACCTTCCTCATGATCATTGATGCCCCACGAGGTGAGATCTTGCATGGAGCCCCAAACCGAGGGTGATTGACCGTCATCTTGAACATCTTCCATTTTCTAATAATTGCGCCAACAGTTGTTGCCTTCTCACCAAGCTGCTTGCCTATTGTCCTGTAACCCATCCCAGCCTTGTGCAGGTCTACAATTTTATCCCTGATGTCCTTACACAGCTCTCTGGTCTTGGCCATTGTGGAGAGGTTGGAGTCTGTTTGATTGAGTGTGTGGATAGGTGTCTTTTATACAGGTAAAGAGTTCAAACAGGTGCAGTTAATACAGGTAATGACTGGAGAACAGGAGGGCTTCTTAAAGAAAAACTAACAGGTCTGTGAGAGCCGGAATTCTTACTGGTTGGTAGGTGATCAAATACTTATGTCATGCAATAAAATGCAAATTAATTACTTAAAAATCATACAATGTGATTTTCTGGATTTTTGTTTTAGATTCCGTCTCTCACAGTTGAAGTGTACCTATGATAAAAATTACAAACCTCTACATGCTTTGTAAGTAGGAAAACCTGCAATATCGGGCAGTGTATCAAATACTTGTTCTCCCCACTGTATATATATATATATATATATATATATATATATATATATATATATATATATACATATACATACAGTGGGGAGAACAAGTATTTGATACACTGCCGATTTTGCAGGTCAATGGTCAATGACCTGAAGAGAGCTGGGACCACAGTCTCAAAGAAAACCATTAGTAACACACTACGCTGTCATGGATTAAAATCCTGCAGCGCACGCAAGGTCCCCCTTTCAAGCCAGCGCATCTCCAGGCCCGTCTGAAGTTTGCCAATGACCATCTGGATGATCCAGAGGAGGAATGGGAGAAGGTCATGTGGTCTGATGAGACAAAAATATAGCTTTTTGGTCTAAACTCCACTCGCCGTGTTTGGAGGAAGAAGAAGGATGAGTACAACCCCAAGAACACCATCCCAACCGTGAAGCATGGAGGTGGAAACATCATTCTTTGGGGATGCTTTTCTGCAAAGGGGACAGGACGACTGCACCGTATTGAGGGGAGGATGGATGGGGCCATGTATTGCGAGATCTTGGCCAACAACCTCCTTCCCTCAGTAAGAGCATTGAAGATGGGTCGTGTAAAAATTACAGACCTCTACATGCTTTGTAAGTAGGAAAACCTGCAAAATCAGCAGTGTATCAAATACTTGTTCTCCCCATACAGTGAGGGAAAAAGTATTTGATCCCCTGCTGATTTTGTACGTTTGCCCACTGACAAAGAAATTACCAGTCTATAATTTTAATGGTAGGTTTATTTGAACAGTGAGAGACAGAATAACAACAAAAAAATCCAGAAAAACGCATGTCAAAAATGTTATAAATTGATTAGCATTTTAATGAGGGAAATAAGTATTTGACCCCCTCTCAATCAGAAAGATTTCTGGCTCCCAGGTGTCTTTTATACAGGTAACAAGCTGAGATTAGGAGCACACTCTTAAAGGGAGTGCTCCTAATCTCAGTTTCTTACCTGTATAAAAGACACCTGTCCACAGAAGCAATCAATTAATCAGATTCCAAACTCTCCACCATGGCCAAGACCAAAGAGCTCTCCAAGGATGTCAGGGACTAGATTGTAGACCTACACAAGGCTGGAATGGGCTACAAGACCATCGCCAAGCAGCTTGGTGAGAAGGTGACAACAGTTGTTGTGATTATTCGCAAATGGAAGAAACAGAAAAGAACTGTCAATCTCCCTCGGCCTGGGGCTCCATGCAAGAGCTCACCTCGTGGAGTTGCAATGATCATGAGAACGGTGAGGAATCAGCCCAGAACTACACGGGAGGATCTTGTCAATGATCTCAAGGCAGCTGGGACCATAGTCAACAAGAAAACAATTGGTAACACACTACGCCGTGAAGGACTGAAATCCTGAAGCGCCCGCAATGTCCCCCTGCTCAAGAAAGCACATAAACAGGACCGTCTGAAGTTTGCCAATGAACATCTGAATGATTCAGAGGAGAACTGGGTGAAAGTGTTGTGGTCAGATGAGACCAAAATCGAGCTCTTTGGCATCAACTCAACTCGCCGTGTTTGGAGGAGGAGGAATGCTGCCTATGACCCCAAGAACACCATCCCCACTGTCAAACATGGAGGTGGAAACATTATGCTTTGGGGGTGTTTTTCTGCTAAGGGGACAGGACAACTTCACCGCATCAAAGGGACGATGGACGGGGCCATGTACCGTCAAATCTTGGGTGAGAACCTCCTTCCCTCAGCCAGGGCATTGAAAATGGGTCGTGGATGGGTATTCCAGCATGACAATGACCCAAAACACACGGCCAAGGCAACAAAGGAGTGGCTCAAGAAGAAGCACATTAAGGTCCAGGAGTGGCCTAGCCAGTCTCCAGACCTTAATCCCATAGAAAATCTGTGGAGGGAGCTGAAGGTTCGAGTTGTCAAACATCAGCCTCGAAACCTTAATGACTTGGAGAAGATCTGCAAAGCGGAGTGGGACAAAATCCCTCCTGAGATGTGTGCAAACCTGGTGGCCAACTACAAGAAACGTCTGACCTCTGTGATTGCCAACAAGGGTTTTGCCACCAAGTACTAAGTCATGTTTTGCAGAGGGGTCAAATACTTATTTCCCTCATTAAAATGCTAATCAATTTATAACATTTTTGACATGCGTTTTTCTGGATTTTTTTGTTGTTATTCTGTCTCTCACTGTTCAAATAAACCTACCATTAAAATTATAGACTGATCATTTCTTTGTCAGTGGGCAAACGTACAAAATCAGCAGGGGATCAAATACTTTTTTCCCTCACTGTACATATACACATACATACATATAAATACATATACATACATATACAGTGGGGAGAACAAGTATTTGATACACTGCCGATTTTGCAGGTTTTCCTACTTACAAAGCATGTAGAGGTCTGTAATTTTGATCATAGGTACAAAAATCCAGAAAATCACATTGTATGATTTTTAATAGTGTTCTATTGTTTCCAGTACTTGCCTTATATTTTCTCCAATGTATCGTCCATGTAAAAAACCTGTCTGATTAGAATGAATAATGTCCGACAATACCTTTTTTATTCTATGCGCTATACATTTTGCTAGAATTTTTGCATCATAACACTGAAGTGTAAGGGGCCTCCAATTTTTTTAATGGACTGGATCTTTATATTTCCACTTGTATCCTGTTTCAGTAATAATGAAATCAGACATTCTTCTTGAGTGTCTGATAATCTGCCATTTACATAAGAGTTGTTAAAACATGCTTATAACGGTCCTCTGAGTATATCAAAAAAGGTTTGGTATACATCAACTGGTATGCCATCCAACCCTGGAGTTTTCCCGTACTTAAAGTCTTTAATTGCATCCAGAAGTTCCTCCTCTGTAATTTCACCGTCACATGAGTCTTTCTGTATGGCTGTTAATTTTACATTATCAATAGAAAATAAATCTCTACAATTAGCTTCAGTTAGAGGAGATGGAGGCGACTGAAATGAAAACATATGCTTAAAGTACTTTGTTTCCTCCTTCAAAATATAATTTGGTGAATCATGGTTGACTCCATTATTTGTAACCAGTTTCAGTAAATTATTTTTGGTAGCATTTGTATGTTGAAGATTTAAAAAGAATTTGGTGGATTTTTCCCCATATTCCATCCAGTTTGCTTTATTTTTATAATATGCCATGCTCAGTTGGCGCTTGCAACGCCGGGGGTTGTGGGTTCGATTCCCAAGGGGGGCCAGTATGAAAAATGTATGCACTCACTAAGTGTAAGTCGCCCTGGATAAGAACGTCTACTAAATGACTAAAATGTAAATGTAATGTTACACTTGATCTTTCTTGAATAAGTTTCTCCATTTCTTTTTGTTTTTCCTCTAATTTATTCTGAGCCTCTATGTTACAGTTTTTATTGCTATATATCTGTTCTAGTTAGACCTTCTATTTCCTTTGTTAGTATGGACTCTTTTGACCTAAATTGCTTTTGTTTTCGAGATGAGTACTGAATTGCATGGCCTCTAAAGGCACATTTAAAAGTGCCCATACAATGAGGGGATTTGCTGTACCTATGTTATGTCGGAAAAAATCAGTTATAAATTCCTCTGTCCTAGTTAAAAACAAGTTATCATCCAATAGGCTTTGATTACATTTCCAATATACCTTTCCTCCACAATCAACCATAAGATCAGATGCTCAACGGTTGTTACATCCCAGAACCAAACTCAAGAAAGGACCTGATTTACGAATGCATATACAGTTACAGCTGTTTGAGAAAGCATGCAAGATAGAGCAAAAATTGACAACAATGTGAGATTTGATTAATCTATGTAAAGTCCTAGGTGATGGAGATCAGATCCACCCTCTTCCCCTGAGACACAAACACTCTGGTCCCCCGAGTGAGTGTGTTGTTGCAGAAATAAATAGGCATATGCAACAACAAAAAATGCTACAGAGGCATTTGATATGCTATGAATTTTGAGATATGAATTATGAAAGTAAACTTTTTTTGAGCACCTGCCCCCTGAAAGTTCTGTGCATGGCCCTGCCTGTGACACGAACACACACACATACAGCGTCTCAGATAGATCCCTGACCAGTCTCCTGCCCTCTCCTCTGTCTCTCCTCTGTCTCAGCCAGGACAGATGTGGCCTCTTATCAGGAGATGGAAACCTGAGTGCTAATCATTATCATTTCCCCATGCTAGATTTATAGACCAGCTGGGATTTATAGTCCACTCCTGACAGGCTAGAATATGAGAGGGGAGCAGAGAGAGTCACACACCACCATGTCCTCTCGTTCCCCTTATCGCGTGCTTAGAACCTAAAAGGGTTCTTCGGCTGTCCCCATAGGAGAACCCTTTGAAGAACCCTTTTTGGTTCAGTTAGAACCCAAAAGATTTCTACCTGGAACCAAAAAGGGTTCTATCTGGAATCAAAAAAAGTTATCCTATGGGGAGAGCTGAAGAACCCTTTTTGAACCCTTTTTTCTAAGAGTGTGGGGATAGCCCTGCAGGCTTTAGCCACCTGCAAATTACAACTTAGTACTCCAAGAGTTAAGACTGTGTTCCTTCAGCCCATTGTGTGTGTGTGTGTGTGTCAGGGGGAGGGCCGTACAGCCTCTAGTAGAAAGCCTTTAATCCTGGGGCTGTCAGGCCCAAACCCGGCTTGACGTCCCATTGATGTGTAACAGAACAAAACACAGGGCCCCTCACTAAGCCCCCGACCCGGGCCCCTCGGCCCCCAGCCACCGCGACAATAACACAGGGGAGGGCATTTTTCAGCGAGTACACACACACACACACACACACACACACATAAATGCACGCACACAGGCACACACACAGGATAGGGCATTCCTCAGCCATCAGAGCCTCGTCTTAAAGGGGAAAAGGCAACCACTAAACAACACACATTCAGAGTAAATACATTACCCTACATAACAACACAAAGGAGGGACTTTCCATAAGAGCAACAATATTTTTTCCCATATAATTTGTTTATATTTGTATAAACAAATTAAGAGAGAGCGAGACCTGTGTCTATGTTAAGCTGTACTGTCTGCTGTTTGCAGTAGGCCTACACTTAAGGTCCTGCGCCTCAGTGCTTAGGCTATACTAGGCAGACACTCCTTCCTCCCAAAGTGTGCACTTGTTCACTTCCTTTTAATGACTGGTATAAGATATATGGTGGAAAATGCCTCTAGCCCATGCCTCCACCAATCCAATGCTTTTTTTTATGTGTGGGAAATATTGAACAAGTGTACACTTCAGGAGAAAGACAATATTATTGAGATGCATCCATTGACCCAGAGACAGCTTCTTTCAGTCCTACACAGCTCAGCCTACTTCACTTTCCGTTTCTCAACAGCCATATTGTTCTTAGATCCGGCCTTGCACAGCTTGGTCATTTCATCAATGAATGTTCCCCCTTATTGCATTGATTGTATTGTCTTCCTGTTATCGAATGTAGCCTATGCCTACACATTAGCTATTATGCTGTAAATGAATTAACCCCTGTAGTTATAACTTTATTAAAAAAGTCATTTTCTAACTAATATCAATTGATATTTTGGTTTGAGATAGGCCTTGCGTAACTTAATTCATGTTAGGCTATAGGCCTAGGCTACAATGTTTGGTTGGTTTCACCATAATGCTGTCACACAAGCATTTGATTTATGAAACTTTATTTAGCACTTAGTTTACATGATCCGCTAAATATTATACATTTTGCAGTCATTAAAGTCATTAATTACATACTTCAGAAATGTTAATCACCAGCTCATTGTTGCAATTTTCCCGCATGTCCGACGTGCACTTCCTAGTCCTGGGGGGGGTGACGCACCAGATTGGATCGGGTGCCCATAGAAGCAGGGTAGCTGACAACATCAATAAAATGATGTGCGTGCTTCAATGGGGCAGAAGGCCGTGTGTTGTTGTGATTCTGGATGGCCATATAGCTAGCAACAATGACAAGAAGCTGCCATGTGGGGAATCGTAGGTGGCTCGTTTCAGCTAGTTTTATCTTGTTCTTGATACCATGTATTGTTTCGGGTGTTAAAATTCGCTAGCTAGCTAACCAACAACTGTAACAATGTATTTGAGAGACAACAAGTGCTCATTGTGCAGATGTATTTATGTTTTCAATAAACATAACCTCCTGAGTGGCGCAGTGGTCTAAGGCACTGCATCGCAGCGTTAGCTGTGCCACTAAAGATCCTGGTTCGAATCCAGGCTCTGTCGTAGCCGGCCGTGACCGGGAGACCCATGGGGCGGCGCACAAGTTGTCCAAGGTAGGGGAGGGAATGGCCGGCAGGGATGTAGCTCAGTTGGTAGAGCATAGCATTTGCAACGCCAGGGTTGTGGGTTCGATTCCCACGGAGGGGCCAGTATGAATAATAAAAAATAATGTAAGTCGCTCTGGATTAAAATGTAAATGAGACAGAATATAGTTTACATGTTGTCAACAATGTAAGCCAACGCCTTCTGTTTTGTCACAGAATTGCGCACGTGTCAGTATTGTTGCTAAACAACCAACCCATCTATTGAGGGGATTCGATGAATTCCCCGGGGCTGCCTCAGGTGATTGCATTCGTTTTAGAACCGGGCTGCCTCCCAGACTTGAGCCAGGTGCTCCGTTTTGGCTGACGGCGAAGTCGGCTCAAAACAAAAGTGATATAGGTTAAGTACGTGGAGTAATGAGTAGGACTCTATGTCTTCACATGCAAAAGTGATTGCTTTTGATAAACACGCTTTATCTGCCTTTCCCGATAAAAACTAGTTTGAATATTCCAACATATATTTTATGGAAAAGAGATATTGTATGTTTCTGAATTATGTATCATGCTGCCTTGTTGACAACATGACCGGGCGGCGCAGATTACTGTTAGATTGAGAGGGCGCTCCTCCCTCACTGCTTTTGCCTGTTCACGTCACAGGTCATAGCCCAGTGCTCTGCGGTTCAGTTTAATCGAACTCCCTCATTCATACCCAATTGTGACCCGGATCTGCAGTTGTGCTGAGCTCAACGCTGGGGTCGCTGTTGAGTAAGTTTTAGAGGTGAATGTAGCACATGGGGATGTGTGAAACTTACTCCTTAGCCTGAAGTGTCGCCACTTGTGCTGTCGAATTGCTAGCTTTTCGCGTGATGCCTACGGGTAAAGGCGTCCGTATACATAGGTTCGGTTTGCTTCTAGCAGAACTCGGCTAGGCGAAACAACCTTCCTGAACCTATTATAACGCAGGGGCGCAACTTTGGTTTTAGAAGTGGGGGGGACATAACATTTTTTTTATCCAGCCGGATAAACACTCCAAACAGCCTACCTGACCGCTTGGAGGCATCCGCATGGTCCTAAAGCACACCATTGCCACGTTTTGTATCACATTCCAACGATAAAACTGGGGTAGACAAAAATGCAATTTCAGAATGTGGGGGGGACATGAAAGTTGGGCCCCTGCTATAACGAGAGTCCAGTCCAGACAGCTCACCCAATGTGGACGTGATGGAATTGCACTTTCTCTTCGGGGCTCTAACTAACCTTCCTAGAAACCCATTGGCAGCAGTCATGGGCTGACGAAAATATAGATTTTTTTCACAAGTGTAAAAAGTTTGGTGATTTTTTTTATTTTTTATGAACATTTACGCTATAGGCCTACTTTCATGATTAATACATTTTTGTAGGTGTTTATGAGACTGGCACGATTTAATTCCTGTTTACGTGACATACCCAACCCCTCCATCCTCTTTGTATCTGTCCTGTTTTGTCTGGTCCTTTGATAAAAAATGTACTTTGATTGATGCAATTGATTTTATGATTTTATGTACTGGACTTGCTTTTATGTAGGCCTAATTCTATTGTAAGATGTCTGCCAAATAAAATGTATTATTATAATTATAATTATTATATACACTGAGTATACTAATATTAGGAGCACCCCCCCCCCATGTTGATTCCAATGCTTCCCACAGTTGTGTCAAGCTGGCTGGATGTCCTTTGGGTGGTGGACCATTCTCGATACACACAGGAAACTGTTGAGCGTGAAAAACCCAGCAGCGTTGCAGTTCTTGACAAAACCTGGTGCCCTGGCACCTACTACCGTACCCTGTTCAAAGGCACTTCAATCTTTTGTCTTGCCCATTCACCCTCTGAATGGCACACATACACAATCCATGTCTCAATTGTCTTAAGGCTTAAAAATCCTCCCCTTCATCAACACTGATTGAAGTGGATTTATCACGTGACATCAATAAGGGATCATAGCTTTCACCTGGATTCACCTGGTCAATATATGTCATGGAAAGAGCAGGTGTTCGGGCAGGATGGGCCTCTGGATCTCGTCATGTCTCTGTGCATTCAAATTGCCATCGATAAAATACAATTGTGTTCGTTGTCCGTAGCTTATGCCTGCCTATACCATAACCCCACTGCCACCATGTGGCACAATGTTCACAACGTTGACATCAACCAACCTCTCACCCGCCATTCAAACTGTCTGCCATCTACCTGGTACAGTTGAAACCGGGATTCATCTATGAAGAGCACACTTCTCCAGCGTGCCAGTGGCCATCGAAGGTGAGCATTTGCCCACTGAAGTTGGTTACGACGCCGAACTGCAGTCAGGTCAAGACCCTGGTGAGGACGTAGAGCACACAGATGAGCTTCCCTGAAATGGTTTCTGACAGTTTGTGCAGAAATTATTTGGTTGTGCAAACCCACAGTTTCATCAGTTGTCTGGGTGGCTGGTCTCTGACGATCCCGCAAGTGAAGAAGCCGGATGTGGAGGTCCTGGGCTGGCATGGTTACACGTCTGCGCTATATTGCGACATAAGTTAAATACTCAATTTTGGCAAGTGTTCAGGTTTAGGCAAAGGTCGCCTTCCTAAACAAAGGTCGCTATTAGTTTAGAGGATTATTATTAAAACTCAAAACATTAACTAGCTTTAAACACGCTAAAGGCACTGCGGAAGAGAGGTCACGTTTATGGTCGCACCTTTCCTGCTGCTGCTCCAGTTCCCGGGTGGCTGGTGGTTCTTGCCTCCACCGGACTTGATAAACATGTTGGATGCCGGTTGTTTCCCAATAAAAACATTTAGTGGTCGGGGCGATAGGGACCGCATCAGAGCAAGAGATGCGCTATCCCTAATGGATTCATTAGCGCTCTCTGATTCCCCAGATTAGTTTATTGTAAGAAACAACTTTTATCACGCGACGTAATCAGCGGGCCCAGAAGAATAGAACATATGGACTATGTGAAGTTTTTCCTTTTGTCTTGTGTCTCGTTTGGGTAACAATAGATGGCTCACTACAATACCAGACTTCATCACACAATCATACCTGCAGCCATGTAGTAAATAGTGTGTTTATCTTCATTCCAAAACTCCATTCTGAAATCAGGGGATGCTTTTATCAAGAGGAGTAGGCAATAGACCAAAATGTTGTTTTTATCATTCTTACTATAAGGGATTAAAGTTTTCCAATGCCTATAGGCGAATGCATTTGTACAAAACACTCCATGTTGTGTTTCATGTTTAAATGATCATATTATCACTATTTAAATTAATTTCGTTCAATTATTCAGAAGATAATTTAAGCACTGGCCTCAATTGAAGTTTCATTTTTTTCAAAGCAATAAAAAGGTTTCTTCTTAATATGAATAATTTCGAGTGCTTATTATTCCAAATTGCTCACGAAATCGGATTCATTGAGTGAATCTTTATCATGCATTAACACCGTTAGATATTACTGTGCACATTAGGCCTATGACGGATGGACACTGTATATTAATGGGCGGATTATCAAGAGCTGGTTATGTTCGAGGGCACGGGCTTTCAGCTTTATGCAGTTTCCACATCCATGTCATGTGTGGAGTTGGTCACAGGGGTGACCTATCCCAGTTAATAACCAGAGGATGTATCAGTTTTTAGCTTCACCAAACCATACATATGCCTACGGGACTATAAGCGCATAGATTCATTACACCTACCTTTCAACGGCAGAAAACGTCAAGGTGAGCTCATGACATTGCAGAACTTGGAGTAAAAATAATAAAATGCTTAGTGTTGTCATTTATAGTTGACGGATTTGGTTTGTCGTTTAATTTATTCAGTAGACTAGGAAAATTGTGATGGTTCGGTATTTTACCGTTTACATCTTCACACTCACAGGTTGAAATAGACAAAGAAAACGTCAAACATGCCCGAGGCCAACGGCAGGCTAATCAGAACAATTGAGTGGGCTTTATTAAACCTCTTCCATATTCAATTATCTGTTGCCTAGTTCAAATTCACTTAGATTAACACATACATAAATACTACATCACTCAATTGATTCTCACCACAATTCGTTTATCAAAAATGCTATAGGCCTATGCATAGTATAAGACCTATAGGCTGTATAAAACCTATAGGCTACACATTGGTCTATGAGCATAACATTGTTATAGTAGCCTATGGCGAAAATTACTGTGACTGTGCCTAGTATGCCTTTGCTGCATATTGTTTATTTTCACGAATAAGACGATCATGCCAACCCATTATAATGGAATTGGATGTTGCTTTACTGTAAAAGACATTAGGCCTATATACTATTCAGCAAAAGCCCTACTTGACTGACTGATATTTTTACCTAATGGCTTTTTCAGTCTGTAAACGGCTGGTAAATTGTATGATTGCGTCCTCTGGTGGGTGATCTAGCAAACTACATCACTGATCGTAGCAGTCAAGTGCAGTATGCTGCACCTTTTAGTACATCTGGTTTAACTTAGTCACACACATCCTCAATTGTCAAGTCTTTATAATGCATTGTTTCACAATTTCAGCAGAGACATATAATTGCAATCATTCAATCAAACTAGTCTACATGCACATGAAATGTATAACAAACTAAACTGAATACATTATTGAAACATTAAACAGAATAAAGTTCACCGTCCCAGGTCCTGTCCCTGTCCCTTCCCTGCAGATCCCTGTCCCTCCCCTGCAGATCCCTGTCCCCCCCCTGCAGATCCCTGTTCCCCCCCTGCAGATCCCTGTCCCGCCCCTCCAGGTCCCTGGTCATGTTCCTCCTGAGGAGTTGCTTCAGCCCCCTCGAGGAAGGTACGGAAGTGCTCTGCTGTGTTGAGCTCAGGTTTCTTCAGCAGCAGGTGACATTTTGGCAGATAGTAGGCCACCATCAGCCCCATGTTACTGAGCAAACTGACAGATACATGAATGATGGAGCGATCCTTGTCATTCAGACCGGTGTAGATGGGGATAAAGACCACCCAAACCACACAGTAGGTCAGGGTGGAGAAGGTGATATCTCTGGCCAGGTTGTACTGTCGAACGGTCTTCACAGCCATGAAGGTGCACATGAAGGATATGAGGGCCAGGAGGCCATTGAAGCCCTGCATCAGGCCCAGACCTAAAATGGGCTCCACAGGGCATCGCAGGAACTTCCTCACAAAGGTCACCTTCATCTTGGCCAGGTACTGGGATAGAGAGGGCCCTTCCTGGACATAGTAGCCACAGATCCCTGCCTGCACACCACAGCAGGCCAATACCAGCAGCCAGCCTCCAGGGCCTCTTAGTGTATCCAGATGAAAATGAACTTTCCCAGGGAACTCTGTCACATACACAATCTGAGGGAGGAGGACAGAGAATTAGCTATTCCATGATTCACGATACTCTGGGTCTTCCTCACTCATATTCATCCAAATATCTCCTGAACTTTTGGATTTTTTAAATCAAAGAAAACCTATTTAGCTGTATAATATCTGCATGATTCATGTCTGTTTTGTGTTCTACAGGTCTAGGCCTTACCTGCAGTGAGTTGGCTAGGATGGTGGACAGGGTGACCGTGTGGAAAATGGAGTTGAGGGGAAGCTGCAGACGACACACCACCTCCCCCGGCTGGCCCAGGAACAGCAGCAGGCAGGCACAGCCCCCCATCAGGCTGAGCAGGGCCACACCACCCAGGGGCCCCCCAGAGGCCCTCACCAGTGGAGACCCCCGGTGCTGCAGGAGCAGGAACCCCACAGCTCCCTGACAGGCCAGCAGCACCAGTATGGCCAGCAGCAACACCAGGGACTCAGGCTGGCTCCAGGTAAGGAAGTCAAAGGTAGGTTCGGTGCAGTTGGTGCTACGTACCAGGGACCACTGGCCCTCTAGACACTGGGTACACTGGATGTCCACTTGGAGATAGAGAGGGAGCAGAGATGTGGTTAGAATGATAGGACCAGATAAGAGTAGAAAGTCTTATAAGACCACCACTCACATCTTTCAATTTTGTAAATGTATTGGGCATTTTTTAAACACAATGTTGGCAGTGTGTGACAAAGGTGTAAAGCTGAAACATCTGTTAGTTTCAGTATATTGCTCAAGGAAAATATCAAAGAAAGCTACAAAACCAAATCACAAGAGTGATGGCCTTTTTAATGCATAGATTGATAGAAGTCATGTCTGTGAGTGTGAATCACCCACTTGTGCCATTCTGGAAGGTGCCCGGTAAACATTCAATACAGTCATAGCAGCAGGAATGGAAGCCTTTCACTCTGTGCACCTGGCCAGGGCCACATTCAGAGGAACAGGTAGACTCAGGGGCCTGCAGCAGAGGTGGGGTCAGAGAGGATGTGGTGGTCAACACCACAGGAGGCTGCTGATGGGAGGACGGCTCATAATAACGTCCGGAACGGAGCGAATGGAATGGCATCAAACACATGAAAACCATGTTTTTTATGTATTTGATACCATTCCATCTATTCCGCTCCAGCCATTACCACGAGCCCGTCCTCCCCAATTAAGGTACCACCAACCTCATGTGGTAAACACTTAAATTAAGATTTTTGAATGTCAAATATTTTAGCAGCTTTAACCAATAGAGGTGAAAAGGGAGTTTGGTGCGTAAAAGGAAAATGCAATCTACTCTAGCTGAACATACCCTAGAAAAGTTACCACTTTGTGGAGCGTAGCTGGCACATTAAAAAGGCTTAGGTAAAAATGTGAAAAGCCGATAAAATCCAACATTATGTTTGATGAGGAGATGGGGCGGAGAATACCTTAGTACTGCCTGTATGCCATTGGATGAGGGTGTTGTTAATTGACAGGTTCTCATAGAAAGTGCCGACATCTTTGAAACTCAGACTGTTGTTTCCCCAGACCCACTGTAGTACGTTGTAGCCAATGTTTGGGTTTCCATTACTGTCAAACTCAAAATGACTTCCATTTAGACTGAAGTTTACCTTCTTCAGCACCTCCAACAGCTGCAGGGGGAGAGTGTTGTTAATTACATTTGTAAAAGTATCCTTGCACAGTCTCACATAATCATTGTCTGAAATAAAAGTAACTGTGTGAGGGAGATGTACCTGCCAGGGATAGACTTTGCTTTTAGCGCCCCTAAGGCAGCTATTGGCATTGCACCGGAGCATGTTATGCAGTGCGTGTGCAACACTGTAGATGGCAGCATAGACACTGAAAGCTGTCCTCTGCAGTATGGGCTCTGTCACTAGACTCATGTTGTCTGGGGACAGGTTCCAGCAGTCTGGGCACTGGTTCATACCATAGGTTGACTCTGTATCTGGACCTTGTATGGACTGCCTGGCCATCTCCTCTCTGATCCTGGAGAAGACTTCCCTGGTGTAGGGTGTGAGCAGGGTCAGGGTCTGGCTCTGGACTGCGAAGGCGATGATAGTGCCCACAGTGTGGATGTTTGGGAGAGTTGATACGTCTCTGTGCAGGGCCCAATCATCGCTGGCCACCCACACCCCTGTCAGATTCCTCCTGATCACCTGATCACAAACAGCATGTTGGTATCGTAGCAATGGTCATTGAAATTGTTAAAATGTTTTGAAAACAATTCTAGTAAATACAATAGTTGGAAAATAGATTAAGTAACTCCAAACTTGCATTTTTTAAATAATCTATCAGATATATATATTTATCTCCCGAGTGGCGCAGTGGTCTAAGGCACTGTATTGCAGTGCTAGCTGTGCCACTAGAGATCCTGGTTCGAATCCAGGCTCTGTCGTAGCCGGCCGCGACCGGGAGACCCATGGGGCGGCGCACAATTGGCCCAGCGTCGTCTAGGGTAGGGGAGGGAATGGCCGGCAGGGATGTAGCTCAGTTGGTTGAGCATGGCGTTTGCAACGCCAGGGTTGTGGGTTCAATTCCCACGGGGGCCAGTTAAAAAAAAAATATATATATATATATATATAAAAAATATATAATGTATGCACTCACTAACTGTAAGTCGCTCTGGATAAGAGCGTCTGCTAAATGACTAAAATGTAAATATTGACTGAATTATATATAGCACATAAAACATTTTACTGACACAGACAAATAATGAATGAAGTTCAGGGATTTTGGTGGGAATTCAAGTATTACATTTATTGTCAAATGTAACTTTTTAGCTTAGAATGCACTCATATATACATTTTCTTATTGCATCAGGTATTTTTTAAATATTATGTGTTAAAATAAAGAAAATGACATGTGCCTCAGTTCCATAAATACACTGGGTATATTTGCATATATGAAAACATTAACATAAAGGGGTGTAACAGGGCTGCAATCACCAAACAATTGCTCTGTCTACCCTACCTGCACTCATCTACGTTGTCTAGACTGCCCCATTAATTACTGTTGATTTCAACGTTCTCTTGCATAATTCAACAAGTGTGTCAATAGCAGGATACCCCCGGATTCAAAATCAACATGCTTGGCTCTAGATTACACCTGTCTATACAAACTTTACATTGTTTGCGAGATCAGACATAATATCACTATAATCAGAGTGTTCATTTTCGGAAGTTGTTTTAATTTCAGCGCATCTCATTTGTAAACACTATTCAATTATTACTTTTTTCAATTCCACAAAAATGAACACACATCAAAATAAAGTTATCTTTCTTCTCTTTCTTGTGATGTATGTGTCACGACGGTGCGTTAAATCCCAGATGAAGCTTTAGGGTTCTTATAAATGCAACGGAAAGCCAATGTATTCCATTGGGCCCATTTCAGCCATTACCGGGCTGTGTTTGACAGGTCATTACAAACATTTCCGTGGTGGTAACATTAACGGGGGAAAACGACAGGCACGAGCAAGAGTATGAAAGAGTCACAGGAGTAAAATTAAAGCAATCAATCCAGCGAGATTTAAGTGACAAGTGGATTTTGCACCCCTCAAACACAGGAAACAGATAGCTGAAAAAGACAGATCCTCAGGTGGGCGGGGCATGCACGTTGCTATTTACAGACAAATGTTCTAATCTGAATTTAGATACTGTAAATGAGTTGCATTACTGTACTTTAAAAACAGTTAAACCAATGGCTGCATAACGTTTTTTGAAAAGCTTGTGAGATTAAAAAGAAGTCTCTAGAACTCTTATGTGACTTGCTATCTCACTGACCTCAGTGAAGAAGGCTCTGGCAGGCTGGGAGAGGGAAAAGACCACCACCACTCCCACCTTGGTCTCTGCGATGTGGTCCAGGATCTCTCTGACCACTGGCTGTGGGTCGCTGTAGGTAGGGATTAACCCCTCGTACCCAACACAAATGGAGCTCTTTGCTGCCAGGGTGGAGAACTGGCGCTGGCCCTGGCGTCCATACTCATCCTCACTGCCCACCACGGCCACCCAGTTCCACTGGAACCTGTTCAGCAGATGCACCATGGCCTCCACCTGCCTCTTGTCACTGGGCACGGTGCGCAGGAACGATGGGTACATACTCTTGTCACTGAACTTGTCACTAGTTGCGAGGTAGCTGATCTACAGAGGACAGAGGGCAGATGGTAATGAGACATACAGAGGCTTGTGAAAGTATTCACCCCCCTTGGCATTTTTCCTATTTTGTTGCCTTACAACCTGGAATTAAATTTGATTTTTTGGGGGGGTTGTATCATTTGATTTACAATATGCCTACCACTTTGAAGATGCAAAATATTTGTTATTGTGAAACTATTCACCCCCCCCAAAGTCAATACTTTGATGTCTCTATAAGCTTGGCACATTTTTGCCCATTCTTCAAGGCAAAACTGCTCCAGCTCCTTCAAGTTGGACGGGTTCCGCTGGTGTACAGCAATCTTTAAGTCATACCACAGATTCTCAATTGGATTGAGGTCTGGGCTTTGACTAGGCCATTCCTAGACATTTACATTTTTCCCCTTAAACCACTCAAGTGTTGCTTAAGCAGTATGCTTAGGGTCATTGTCCTGCTGGAAGGTGAACCTCCGTCCCAGTCTCAAATCTCTGGAAGACTGAAACAGGTTTCCTTCAAGAATTTCCCTGTATTTAGCGCCATGCATCATTCCTTCAATTCTGACCAGTTTCCCAGTCCCTGCCTATGAAAAACATCCCGGTGATGAGCGGTATTGGGTTTGCGCCCTCCCTTGGCAGGTTTGTTATGGTGCCATATTCTTTCAATTTTTTAAAAATGGATTTAATGGTGCTCCGTGGGATGTTCAAAGTTTCAGATATTTTTTTATAACCCAACCCTGATCTGTACTTCGCCACAACTTTGTCCCTGACCTGTTTGGAGAGCTCCTTGGCCTTCATGGTGCCGCTTGCTTGGTGGTGCCCCTTGCTTAGTTGTGTTGCAGACTCTGGGGCCTTTCAGAACAGGTGTATATATACTGAGATCATGTGACAGATCATGTGACACTTAGATTGCACACAGGTGGACTTTATTTAACTAGTTATGTGACTTCTGAAGGTAATTGGTTGCACCAGATCTTATTTAGGGTCTTCATAGCAAAGGGGGTGAATACATATGCACACACCACTTTTCCGTTATTTATTTTTTAGAATTTTTTGAAACAAGTTATTTTTTCATTTCACTTCACCAATTTGGACTATTTTGTGTATGTCCATTACATGAAATCCAAATAAAAATCTATTTAATTTACAGGTTGTAATGCAACAAAATAGGAAAAACTCCAAGGGGTATGAATACTTTGCAAGGCACTGTAAGTAGCAACAATAGATACAAAAAACACAATTATGTCTGCACTGCAGTTGTATCTCGCATTTTCATATGTGTTTCACCACAGCACACAGTTAAATGAAAATCACATTCGAGGGATTGTCAAACAATGGACAAATCTGAAATCTTCATTTTGCTTCACATTATATATATGAGGATGGCATTGTTTTCATTGAAAGATAGCATTCCATCATGTGACCAAACTAACCTGTGGCATGAGGAAGAATCCCAGTAGTTGTCCTATAACTGAGACCATCTCTGAGGTGGATGGGCCGATGACAGCCACCACACGGGATACGTAGTCTGTGTAGTTACACTTGACGGCCAGCTCTCGGCTGGAGTCCTCAGTGAGGAAGAGGACAGTGGGCTTCACGATGACGGCAGACTGCTTGCAGGTGTCGAAGATCTCATAGCCCAGCCTGATGCCAGGGAGTAGGGTGGAGTTGGCGTTGATCTCATCCACTGTGTACTTCATCACAAGGGCCATACCTAGCCCATGCTCATTAATTCTGCCAGGCCAAGCACATACAGGGAGGCCCTGTTACTGCTGTACTATAATTCAATAATTCAAATAATTCTAACGAATGAGAAGCAAGCACTAATTAGAATGAGATATGCAGAATCTGCTAATATGATTACAGTATAAAGACACTTGACATAGGGCAAAATTCATATTCAGCAAAAAGTACATTAATAAGTGGGTCTTGAGTTACTGTACCTGTCACAGCTAATGTTGTCCGGCTTTACTCTGTAGCTCAGGTTGCTGGTGAGCTCGTTAATGGGGAAGAGCCCCCCGAGGAGGATGTCTCCTGAGGAGTTGAACAGGTTGGTAGTGATGTTCTGGAACCATGGTGGAGAGCTCTGACTACAACCTGCTCCAAACACCCAGCATAGAACCAGCAGTCTCAATGGCACCACCATGCTGCTGAGGGCAGGGAGACAGGCTAGGGGTCATGGCAAACATCACAGAGAACTTAAAGCAGGCATCGGTGAATGCCAGTGTAGAAAGATGCATTGAGAGAAAGAGAAAGGGTGAGAGGGACTGAGAAAGAAGAGACAGAGGCCAGGAGAAAGTGAGGAGTCAGCTGATGCTGCAAGAGAAAGGTAATTTGCCATACAACCAGTTACAGAGTAATGGAGAAGCTCACCTGTACGAATACCTTCACAGTCCAGCGAGTCGATGGGGAGAGCTGTACTCTCAGTCTGTCTGTACCTCCTGTGTCTCCTGTGTTATGATGGGTAGTGAATAAAGGATGTGGGGCCAGGCTGCCCTGTGCCAGAGTACAAGCCTCACCACAGGTGTGCCGTTGCTTTCAACATGATGCCGGAGGTGCATTTACATTTGTGGTACACATTGAAGATGTTTGAAACAAGACACAAACATATGGAAATTACCAGGTGACAGGTTCTTGTCAGACTTTTCCAGAGTATTTCCCTGACATTAGCTTGTGGTTGGCTGATTAGGCCTAGTCAGTATGGTGTGTGGTTAGGGGAGGTTAGAAGAGATGAGCGCTTTAATACCACATGCATAATTTGCACAGTTTATATAAGACAGTGAAACCTCACAGGTGGCCTTGTGTGTGTTTGATGAGTTCCTGTGGTGTCTTCATTTCATAGGCATATAATATTTAGGAAAATCAGGTGTCAGGTGGCAAATCAACAGAAACCTGTTTGTCTCTCTCCTGTCCTTTTCTGCTGCCGATACCACTCTGTTAGTACAAGTTGTTTAACATTTTCCAAAGTCAATATTAGCATACTTCTACCATTATAATCTTAAGGTTAAGTTGGAATTGGAGTTGAAGTGTGACAGTTGAAAGTTTATGTTTTCTCTCTCTATGACGTTTGCATATTTGTATTCAGCCCGGATACTCCCAGTATTTTGCATTAACCTTTGCATGCCATTTAATTTGTGCATTTGCATCAAGACAGAACATCACATTTCCAGGTTCTTCAGGTATTTTGCATGAAACAAATAAACACTTTTAACCTTAACACGCTCCCTTGAAAAAGTGTTACTCACTGTAGTGATCAGTGTGATAACTTCACCTTTGTACTGTATATAATAGGGCTGTACTTAAATGTACTTATTCACAGCTCTTTAATTGGGTGACATATGATCTGTCAAACAGACAGTGTATAGGTGTGTTTGGACACTAGTTAAAACAGGTACTGTAGTCTTTCCTCTATCTTGTCCGAGATCTTGACTTGAGCAGACACATGCTTGATGTTTCACTTTAGTACAGTTTGTCTACTTTCCACCCACGTTTTTCTTTTTTACGCCATGCTACTATTTCTTTTTTGTAATCAGTTTGTGATATAAAGTGAACTAAAGTGAAAATGCTATAAAACAGAGTGTTTTACATTTCTGTTCATATACTGTGCATTCGGAAAGTATTAAGACCACTTTTCCATATTTTGTTACATTACAGCCATATTCTACAATTGATTAAATAATGTTTTCCCCTCATCAATTTACACACAATACCCCATAATGACAAAGCGAAAACAGGTTTTTAGAAAACAGAAATACCTTATTTACATAAGTATTCAGATCCTTTGCTATGAGACTTGAAATTGAGCTCAGGTCTATCCTGTTTCCATTGGTCATCCTTGAGATGATTCTACAACTTGTGTTACAGTCACTAGCCCATTCAAGCTTAACATTCTTATCATTTATCGCCCTCCAGGTTCCCTTGGAGAGTTCATCAATGAGCTTGACGCCTTGATAAGTTCCTTTCCTGAGGATGGCTCACCCCTCACAGTTCTGGGTCACTTTAACCTCCCTATGCCTACCTTTGACTCATTTCTCTCTGCCTCCTTCTTTCCACTCCTCTCCTCTTTTGACGTCACCCTCTCACTGTCCCCCCCTACTCACAAGGCAAGCAATATGCTTGACTTCATCTTTACTAGTTGCTGTTCTTCTACTAATCTCACTGCAACTCCCCTCTAAGTCTCCGACCACTACTTTGTATCCTTTTCTCTCTCGCTCTCCTCCAACACTACTCACTCTGCCCCTACTCAGATGGTAATGCGCCGTCGCAACCTTCGCTCTCTCTCTCCCGCTACTCTCTCCTCTTCCATCCTATCATCTCTTCCCTCTGCTCAATCCTTCTCCCTCCAATCTCCTGATTCTGCCTCCTCAACCCTCCTCTCCTCCCTTTCTGCATCCTTTGACTCTCTATGTCCCCTATCCTCCCGGCCAGCTAGGTCCTCCCCTCCTGCTCCATGGCTTGACGACTCATTGCGAGCTCACAGAACAGGGCTCCGGGCAGCCGAGCGGAAATGGAGGAAAACTAGACTCCCTGCGGACCTGGCATCTTTTCACTCCCTCCTCTCTACATTTTCTTCCTCTGTTTCTGCTGCTAAAGCCATTTTCCACCACTCTAAATTCCAAGCATCTGCCTCTAACCCTAGGAAGCTCTTTGCCACCTTCTCCTCCCTGCTGAATCCTCCTCCCCTCCCCCTCCTCCCTCTCTGTGGATGACTTCGTCAACCATTTTGAAAAGAAGGTTGACGACATCCGATCCTTGTTTGTTAAGTCAAATGACACGGCTGGTCCTGCTCACACTGCCCTACCCTATGCTTTGACTTCTTTCTCCCCTCTCTCTCCAGATGAAATCTTGCGACTTGAGACGGCCGGCCGCCCAACATCCTGCCCGCTTGACCCTATCCCCTCCTCTCTTCTCCAGACCATTTCTGGAGACCTTCTCCCTTACCTCACCTCGCTCATCAACTCATCCTTGACCGCTGGCTATGTCCCTTCCGTCTTCAAGAGAGCGAGAGTTGCACCCCTTCTCAAAAAACCTACACTCGATCCCTCCGATGTCAACAACTACAGACCAGTATCCCTTCTTTCTTTTCTCCCCAAAACTCTTGAGCGTGCCATCTTTAGCCAACTCTCTTGCTATCTCTCTCAGAATGACCTTCTTGATCCAAACCAGTCAGGTTTCAAGACTGGTTATTCAACTGAGACTGCTCTTCTCTGTGTCACGGAGGCTCTCCGCACTGCTAAAGCTAACTCTCTCTCCTCTGCTCTTGTCCTTCTAGACCTGTCTGCTGCCTTTGATACTGTGAACCATCAGATCCTCCTCTCAACCCTCTCCGAGTTGGGCATCTCCGGCGCGGCTCACTCTTGGATTGCGTCCTACCTGACAGGTCGCTCCTACCAAGAGGCGTGGCGAGAATCTGTCTCCGCACCACGTGCTCTCACCACTGGTGTCCCCCAGGGCTCAGTTCTAGGCCCTCTTCTATTCTCGCTATAAACCAAGTCACTTGGCTCTGTCATATCCTCACATGGCCTCTCCTATCATTGCTACGCAGACGACACACAACTAATCTTCTCCTTTCCCCCCTTCTGATAACCAGGTGGCGAATCGCATCACTGCATGTCTGGCAGACATATCAGTGTGGATGACGGATCACCACCTCAAGCTGAACCTCGGCAAGACGGAGCTGCTCTTCCTCCCGGGGAAGGACTGCCCGTTCCATGATCTCGCCATCACGGTTGACAACTCCATTGTGTCCTCCTCCCAGAGTGCAAAGAGCCTTGGCGTGACCCTGGACAACACCCTGTCGTTCTCCGCTAACATCAAGGCGGTGACCCGATCCTGTAGGTTCATACTCTACAACATTCGGAGAGTACGGCACAGGTCCTAATCCAGGCACTTGTCATCTCCCGTCTGGATTACTGCAACTCGCTGTTGGCTGGGCTCCCTGCCTGTGCCATTAAACCCCTACAACTCATCCAGAATGCCGCAGCCCGTCTGGTGTTCAACCTTCCCAAGTTCTCTCACGTCACCCCGCTCCTCCACACACTCCACTGGCTTCCAGTTGAAGCACGCATCAGCTACAAGACCATGGTGCTTGCCTACGGAGCTGTGAGGGGAACGGCACCTCCGTACCTTCAGGCTCTGATCAGTCCCTACACCCAAACGAGGGCATTGCGTTCATCCACCTCTGGCCTGCTAGCCCCCCTACCTCTGCGGAAGCACAGTTCCCGCTCAGCCCAGTCAAAACTGTTCGCTGCTCTGGCACCCCAATGGTGGAACAAGCTCCCTCACGACGCCAGGACAGCGGAGTCACTCACCACCTGCCGGAGACACTTGAAACCCCACCTCTTTAAGGAATACCTGGGATAGGATAAAGTAATCCTTCTACCCCCCCTTACCCCACCCAAAAAATAAATAAATAATAATAATATTGTAAAGTGGTTATCCCACTGGCTATAAGGTGAATGCACCAATTTGTAAGTCGCTCTGGATAAGAGCGTCTGCTAAATGACATAAATGTAAATGTTAAAATTGGAGTCCACCTGTGGTCAGTTCAATTGATTCTACATCTGCATTGCTTGCTGTTTGGGGTTTTAGGCTGGGTTTCTGTATAGCACTTTGTGACATCTGCTGATGTAAAAAGGGCTTTATAAATAAATGTGATTGATTGGACATGATTTGGAAAGGCACACACCTTTCTATATAAGCTCGCACAGTTGACAGTGCATGTCAGAGCAAAACCAAGCCATGTGGTCGAAGGAATTGTCCGTAGAGCTCCGAGACAGGATTGTGTCGAGGCACAGATCTGGGGAAGGGTACCAAAACATTTCCGCAGCATTGAAGGTCCCCAAGAATACAGTGGCCTCCATCATTCTTTAAATGGAAGAAGTTTGGAACCACCAAGACCCTTCCTAGAGCTGGCCGCCTGGCCAAACTGAACAATCTGGGATAATGGCCTTGATCAGGGAGGTGACCAAGAACCTGATGGTCACTCTGACAGAGCTCTAGAGTTCCTCTGTGGAGATGGGAGAATCTTCCAGAAGGACAACCATCTCTGCAGCACTCCACCAAAAGGCACATGACAGCCCACTTGGAGTTTGCCAAAAAGCACCTAAAGGACTTTCAGACCATGAGAAACAAGATTCTATTGTCTGATGAAACCAAGATTGAACTCTTTGGCCTGAATGCCAAGCGTTTTGTCTGGAGGAAACCTGGCACCATCCCTACAGTGAAGCATGGTGGTGGCAGCATCATGCTGTGGGACTGGGAGACTAGTCAGGATCGAGGGAAAGATGAACGGAGCAAAGTACAGAGTGATCCTTGATGAAAACCTGCTCCAGAATGCTCAGGACCTCAGACTGGGGTGAAGGTTCACCTTCCAACAGGACAATAACTCTAAGCACACAGCCAAGACAACGCAGGAGTGTCTTCGGGACAAGTCTCTGAATGTCCTTTAGTGGCCCAGCCACAGCCCGAACTTGAACCCGATCTAACATCTCTGGAGAGTCCTGAAAATAGCTGTGCAGCGACGCTCCCCACCCAACCTGACAGAGCTTGAGAGGATCTGCAGAGAATAATTCATACCCAAGAAAACTCAAGGTTGTAATCGCTGCCAAAGGTAAAGGGTCTGAATACTTATGTAAGTGTAATATTTCAGTAGTTTTTTTATATGCATTTGCAAACATTTCTTTGTCATTATGGGGTATTGTGTGTAGATTGTAAAAAATCAATTTAATCCATTTTAGAATAAGGCTAACGTAACAAAAATGTTGAAAAAGTCAAGGGGTCTGAATACTTTCCGAATGCACTGTATATGTTTTGGGATGTTTGCATGTGTACACTCCTATGAGGTGGGTTTTATGTGTGTGCATCTGTGCACAGTGTTCCTGTGTTGCAGCAAGACATTGTTCGGGCAGTAGACTCAGATTAACACCTTGTTCGTGAATGGACGTTTTTGTTTGTTCTTCGGTAGCCTAAGCCATGAATCCACCTCCAGCCTTCCTAAAAGTTTCCTGTGATAAGGTTCCAGGACACATACAGTGGGGGAAAAAAGTATTTAGTCAGCCACCAATTGTGCAAGTTCTCCCACTTAAAAAGATGAGAGAGGCCTGTAATTTTCATCATAGTTACGTGTCAACTATGACAGACAAAATGAGGAAAAAAAATCCGGAAATGACATTGTAGGATTTTTAATGAATTTATTTGCAAATTATGGTGGAAAATAAGTATTTGGTCAATAACAAAAGTTTCGCAATACTTTGTTATATACCCTTTGTTGGCAATGACACAGGTCAAACGTTTTCTGTAAGTCTTCACAAGGTTTTCACACACTGTTGCTGGTATTTTGGCCCATTCCTCCATGCAGATCTCCTCTAGAGCAGTGATGTTTTGGGGCTGTCGCTGGGCAACACGGACTTTCAACTCCCTCCAAATATTTTCTATGGGGTTGATATCTGGAGACTGGCTAGGCCACTCCAGGACCTTGAAATGCTTCTTACGAAGCCACTCCTTCGTTGCCCGGGCGGTGTGTTTGGGATCATTGTCATGCTGAAAGACCCAGCCACGTTTCATCTTCAATGCCCTTGCTGATGGAAGGAGGTTTTAACTCAACATCTCACGATACATGGCCCCATTCATTCTTTCCTTTACACGGATCAGTCGTCCTGGTCCCTTTGCAGAAAAACAGCCCCAAAGCATGATGTTTCCACCCCCATGCTTCACAGTAGGTATGGTGTTCTTTGGATGCAACTCAGCATTCTTTGTCCTCCAAACACGACAAGTTGAGTTTTTATCAAAAAGTTCTATTTTGGTTTCATCTGACCATATGACATTCTCCCAATCCTCTTCTGGATCATCCAAATGCACTCTAGCAAACTTCAGACGGGCCTGGACATGTACTGGCTTAAGCAGGGGGACATGTCTGGCACTGCAAGATTTGAGTCCCTGGCGGCGTAGTGTGTTGCTGATGGTAGGCTTTGTTACTTTGGTCCCAGCTCTCTGCAGGTCATTCACTAGGTCCCCCCGTGTGGTTCTGGGATTTTTGCTCACCGTTCTTGTGATCATTTTGACCCCACAGGGTGAGATCTTGCGTGGAGCCCCAGATCGAGGGAGATTATCAGTGGTCTTGTATGTCTTCCATTTCCTAATAATTGCTCCCACAGTTGATTTCTTCAAACCAAGCTGCTTACCTATTGCAGATTCAGTCTTCCCAGCCTGGTGCAGGTCTACAATTTTGTTTCTGGTGTCCTTTGACAGCTCTTTGGTCTTGGCCATAGTGGAGTTTGGAGTGTGACTATTTGAGGTTGTGGACAGGTGTCTTTTATACTGATAACAAGTTCAAACACGTGCCATTAATACAGGTAACGAGTGGAGGACAGAGGAGCCTCTTAAAGAAGAAGTTACAGGTCTGTGAGAGCCAGAAATCTTGCTTGTTTGTAGGTGACCAAATACTTATTTTCCACCATAATTTGCAAATAAATTCATTAAAAATCCTACAATGTGATTTTCTGGAGAAAAAATTTCTCAATTTGTCTGTCATAGTTGACGTGTACCTATGATGAAAATGACAGGCCTCTCTCATCTTTTTAAGTGGGAGAACTTGCACAATTGGTGGCTGACTAAATACTTTTTTCCCCCACTGTACATACACACGCGCGTGCGCACACACACACACACACATGATTATTATTATTATTAATATAAATGCGTATCACATTTCCACCAAAATAACATGATTTACAGATGTAAACCTGTTCCCCTAATATCAGACCGCCCATAATTCCAGGCCCAACATACAGGCACCTTGTCAGACGAAAGACAGATCTGTAGCTACATACACTACATGACCAAAAGTATGTGGACACCTGCTTGTCGAACATCTCATTCCAAAATCATGGGCATTAATATGGAGTTGGTCCCCCCTTTGCTGCTATAACAGCCTCCAATCTTCTGGGAAGGCTTTCCACTAGATGTTGGAACATTGCTGTGGGTACTTGCTTCCATTCAGCCACAAGAGCATTAGTGAGGTCGGGCACTGATGTTGGGCGATTAGGGCTGGCTGGCAGTCTGCATTCCAATTAATTTAAAAAGTGTACGATGTGGTTGAGGTCAGGGCTTTCTGCAGGTCATTATTCCTCCTCCACCAAACTTTACAGTTGGAACTATGCATTCGGGCAGGTAGCGTTCTCCTGGCATCCGCCAAACCGAGAGTCGTTCGTCGGACTGCCAGATGGTGAAGCGTGATTCATCACTCCAGAGAACGCGTTTCCACTGTTCCAGAGTCCAATGGCGGAGAGCTTTACACCACTCCAGCCGACGCTTGGCATTGCGCATGGTGATCTTAGGCTTATGTGCGGCTGCTCGGCCATGGAAACCCATTTCATGAAGCTCCCGACAAACCGTTATTGTGCTAACGTTGCTTCCAGAGGCAGTTTGGAACTTGGTAGTGAGTGTTGCAACCGAGGACAGACGATTTGTACGTGCTACGCGCTTCAGCACTCAGCTGTACCGTTCTGTGAGCTTGTGTGGCCTACCATTTCGCAGCTGAGGCGTTGTTTCTCCTAGATGTTTCCACTTCACAATAACAGCACTTACAGTTGACCTAGGCAGCTTTTAGCAGGGCAGAAATTTGACGAACTGACTTGTTGGAAAGGTGGCATCCTATGACGGTGTCACGTTGAAAGTCACTGAGCTCTTCAGTAAGGCCATTCTACTGCCATTGTTTGTATATGGAGATTGCATGGCTGTGTGCTCGATATTATACACCTGTCAGCAACGGATTTGGCTGAAATAGCCGAATCCACCCATTTGAAGGGGTGTCCACAACACAACACAGCATGCAGTTTTAACACTAGGTGTCAGATGTGGGTTACAACACACTGACCGTCCACAGAAAAACACTATGAACTCTTTACGTAGGGAGAATTGCCTGTAACATATTTTGATGTGGACAGTATTTTTCATATTCACAGATGTATGATATTTATCTTATTCTTAGGGGCCAGAGCCCTGATGTGGTGAGGGAATCAGAGTCCATGTGGTGGTGGTGTGTAGGTGGAGGTTAAGGGGGCTTCCCAGGGTCGCTGTCTGTGTGGGTAGTGGGTACACAGTGGATATGTTTGGACAGTTGATAACAGAGGTGATTGGACCTGCTTACTGGGAACCTGTGGTTGTTTCTCCTCACTGGTTGCTCTGGTTGTTCTGAACAAACATAATGGTCCTGCAAACGAAAACATGTTTTGATTAGTCTGTTGTTTTCCATTGGTCAACTTTATGACCTGCATAAGAGGATTGTGGCTATTGGTCTATTGCAGACATGTTTTACAGATAAATAGTTTATTTCCAACTCTATATCCACCAATTTCTCACATTTATGTTTTTTCATCAGAAATGATGGCTCACGTGTGTGTAAAATATTACTCTTCTCAGATTTTTAATTAATAGATTTGAGATATTTTAGAAAATATTGTTGTTTTTTGTTGCAAAACGCTATATATTGATTGTTTAACTGGAATGGATTGTTTGTGTCTTCTATATCTGACTGTGATATGTGGTTGTCTCACCTAGCGATCTTAAGATGCACATATGGTAAGTCGCTCTGAATAAGAGCATCTGCTAAATGACTCAGATGTCAAATGTAAATGTTTTACATACAGATCTCATATTACTGTATATAATTATTTATTTTTTACATGTAATAAATATTGATGTCACAAATTTATCTTTTGTACAGTTCTTTATTAAAAATGTTGTTATTTGATCCATTTGACTGGGTAAAACCTAGCAGTACTACTTATTTATCTGAGAGTGAAGCAGATATATAGCATTGTCTCATTGTCTCTCAAGTGATAGATTTTAAACAAATACATGTACATGTCTGTCATTGAACAAACCCATGCCATGATTAGATAGTGAAACATACCAATCTATTTCATAACTTATTTAAACAATCAAATCTAATTTACTAACATTTCTGAAAATAGATATATAACGTTTTTGAATGGAACTTTTCAGATGCAACAGAGAATACATTATTGTTCATTTACATATATGTTTTTTTTGAGGAATGGGTACACTCTTATCAGTAATTGATTTAGTTGGTATTCACTTAAATGTAGTGTCCTTATGTGTTATTGTGCTACTAGTATGTGTGTGTTCATACCAGTGTTTACAGAGCTGGCCTATAGATACTATGGCACTAGCGCTCTGCGAAGGCTTTGAGTGTTACAAAACACTGTGACTGTGCCATTTACTCCTCTGTGAGCTGAGACAGAAACAGGCATAGTGCCCCCCCCCCACACACACACTCCCCCACACTCACCCCCTGGCCGCAGAATGGCCGGATCAGCCTCGCTCTAATCTCCTTCGTTGGCCAGAGGAACAGTGTGCCCATTGTCGACATGCTGGCCTCATACCCCACAGGACCTGACAAATTATTAACCAGGCAGAGCAGAGCATAGCAGAGGACAGCCAGCCAGTCCAGCCCAGCTAGGCAGTGGAATACTAAAATGTGCTGCTGGACATGAGGCCATCTATCTTGATCAGCTCCAGTGCCTAACACTGCATGGGGAAAGTGTGGGAAAGAGGGGATCCTGCTGTGCCAAGACAGGGAGGCCAAGCAGCACCAACCCAGCTGTGCTGTAGAGTAGTATACGCCATGCAGCTCACATTATACTGCTCACATCTACTGACTACATCAACAACAGTATATCAAACCAGCCCAGCAGTATAGACCAGCCTGTCCTTGACAAAAAAGCTAAACATTACTTCCCTGCCTCTACGGCTTAAACATTGTGCCTTTTACCCTGCCTCGAAGGGTTAACATCCTCGCATCCTGCCCCCCTCCTCTTCATTGGTCCAACCTGTTCTTCTGCCTTTAAAGAGTGTGTGTGTGTTGGGGAGTTTGTATATTTATCATATATCATACTGTATAGCTGCAGTGTGTATATATGAATTTGCACATGCATGCACATCTCATATGCAAATATACTTTTAAGTCAGTTCCACATGAATGCATACCCTTGCATGCACTCTTACATAGAGTTGGAAATATACTGGGACAGCTTGTTGTTTTAACTTGATGCTATGCTATAACCATACCAATTAACCAAATTCTTAGAATCCACTTTGGCTGAAGTTGTTACATCATGTCAACGACCTAGGACAAATCCTGTTTGCACTATAGTGGCTAACCTGCCGGTTAGGGAGAGGTTGCCATTGGCGCTTACCTCACAAAACAGTTTGCAGTCAAACCAGGGATATGTGTGTAACAAGTGTGTGTGACTCCATCTCTGCCAGTGGTTTCTGTACCTTGTAATCTACTACAGTAGAGTAGAGGGTGAGTGAGTTCATTGACCGTTGTGTTGTGGGCACTGAAAAAAAGGTTCTTAGCTCTTAAGGTACCTTAGAGAACTCTTGCACGACAACGAACCTTTGAGTTAAGTGTGGGGTTCTTGACGTGGCATCTACGGTTCCTCATAATTCTAAAAGGTTCTTGAAATGCTTGGAAGCCTGCAGATGTGTCCCTTTCTGTCAAGGTGTGCTGTAGGTGTAGTGGCGGAATCAAATGCAGGACGCAGACGGATAATCCAACAAACTTGTATTGAGCCGAAAACACGGCAAACGGACAACTCTTGCACGAAGGCTAAATACGCACGAAGGCGAAAATGAAACAGAACAGCGCACAAACAGGTGCGTAACTCCAGCGCAGTGGAGAGAAGCTCAACCGAGCGAAAACACGTCTGACACAAAACAATAATACACAACACCTGACACACACAACGGGAACTAAATAGGACACTAATGACACTGAATGAAAACAGGTGTGACAACACTTAGACAGAAGCAAACGAACATGAAACATACAACGGTGGCAGCTAGTACTCCGGAGACAACGAACGCCGAAGCCTGCCCGAACAAGGGAGAGAGGCAGCCTCGGCCGAAACCGTGACAGTACCCCCCCCTTGACGCGCGGCTCCAGACGTGCGCTGACTCCGGCCTCGGGGACGACCCGTGGGACGCGGAGCCGGGCGCGTCGGGTGTCCACGATGGAATTCCGTCAGGAGAGACGGGTCCAAAATGTCTCCCCTCGGCACCCAGCACCGCTCCTCCGGACCGTACCCCTCCCACTCCACTAGATACTGGAGACCCCCCATCCGACGTCTCGAATCCAAGATGGACCTCACGGAGTACGCCGGTGCTCCTCGATGTCCAATGGGGGCGGAGGAGTCTCCCTGATCTCACTGTCTTGGAGTGGGCCAGCTACCACCGGCCTGAGAAGGGACACATGGAACGAGGGGTTAATACTTTTATATTCAACAGGTAGCTGTAATTTATAACACACCTCGTTCAACCTTCCCAGGACTTTAAATGGCCCTACAAACCGCCGACCCAGTTTCCGACAGGGCAGGCGGAGGGGCAGGTTCCTGGTAGAGAGCCAGACTCGATCACCAGGTGCGTACACCGGTCCCTCACTGCGGTGGAGATCAGCGCTCGCCTTATGACGTCGGAGGGCCCGCTGCAGGTGGACGTGTGCAGCGTTCCATGTCTCCTCCGAGCGCCTCGCCCACTCATCCACCGCAGGAGCCTCGATCTGGCTCTGCTGCCAGGGTGCCAGAACCGGCTGGTAACCTAACACACATTGGAAAGGGGTTAGGTTAGTGGAGGAATGGCGTAGGGAATTCTGGGCCATTTCGGCCCAGGGAACGTACCTTGCCCACTCCTCCGGCTGGTCCTGGCAGTATGTTCTAAGAAACCTGCCCACATCCTGGTTTACACGTTCCACCTGCCCATTACTCTCCGGGTGGTAACCCGAGGTGAGGCTCACCGAGACCCCCAACCGCTCCATAAAGGTAAATTGGGGACCCCGATCAGACACAATATCCTCGGGTACCCCGTAGTGCCGGAACACATGGGTGAACAGGGCCTCGGCAGTTTGCAGGGCGGTAGGAAGGCCCGGCATGGGGAGCAAACGACAGGCCTTAGAAAACCGGTCCACAACGACCAGTATAGTGGTATTCCCCTGTGAAGGAGGAAGGTCAGTAAGGAAATCCACCGAGAGGTGGGACCATGGTCGTTGTGGCACGGGCAGGGGTAGTAACTTACCCCTAGGCAGATGTCTAGGCGCCTTACACTGGGCGCACACCGAGCAGGAGGAAACATAAACCCTCACATCCCTTGCCAACGTAGGCCACCAGTACTTGGCACTAAGACAGTGCACTGTCCGGCCGATACCCGGATGTCCAGAGGAGGGTGACGTGTGAGCCCAATAGATCAATCGATCCCGAACCTCGAGCGGAACGTACTTCCGACCCTCCGGGCACTGTGGTGGACTAGGGTCGGTGCGTAACGCCCGCTCGAGTTCAGCATCGACCTCCCACACTACCGGTGCCACCAGACACGACTCCCGGATGTACTCCAGGTTACGGTGGTCCGTCAAAATGAGGAAAGGGTGTTGAGCCCCCTCAAGCCAGTGCCTCCACACCTTTAAGGCCTGTACCACGGCTAACAGCTCCCTGTCCCCTACGTCATAGTTCCGCTCCGCCGGACTGAGCTTCTTAGAATAAAAAGCACAGGGGCGGAGTTTAGGTGGCGCGCCAGACCGTTGTGAAAGCACGGCTCCTAGACCGGCCTCTGACGCGTCCACCTCTACCTGGAACGGCAAAGAGGGATCCGGATGCGCCAGCACCGGGGCCGAGGTAAACAGGTCCTTCAGCCTCCCAAACGCCCTGTCCGCCTCGGCCGACCACTGCAGACGCACCGGACCCCCCTTCAACAGAGACGTGATGGGAGCTGCCACCTGTCCAAAACCCCGGATAAACCTCCGGTAGTAATTCGCAAACCCCAAAAACTGCTGCACCTCCTTCACAGTGGTTGGTGTTTGCCAACTACGCACGGCCGACACCCGGTCTACCTCCATCTTCACCCCTGACGCAGACAACTGATACCCCAAAAAGGAGACCGACTCCTGGAAAAACAGACACTTCTCTGCCTTCACATACAGGTCGTGCTCCACCAGCCTCCGCAACACTCTACGCACCAGGGCCAAATGCTCGACACGGGTAGGCGAGTACACGAGAATGTCATCAATGTACACAACCACCCCCTGCCCCTGCATGTCCCTGAAGATCTCATCCACGAATGATTGGAAAACTGACGGAGCGTTCATCAACCCGTATGGCATGACCAGATACTCGTAATGGCCCGAGGTGGTACTGAAGGCTGTCTTCCATTCATCGCCCTCCCTGATGCGCACCAAGTTGTATGCGCTCCTGAGATCTAATTTTGTGAAGAAACGCGCCCCATGCAACGACTCAGTCATGGTCGCAATCAGCGGGAGTGGATAACTGTACTTCACCGTAATCTGATTGAGACCACGGTAATCGATGCACGGGCGCAAACCACCATCCTTTTTCTTCACAAAAAAGAAACTCGAGGACGCAGGGGAAGTGGAAGGCCGTATGTATCCTTGTCTCAGAGATTCGTCTATGTAAGTCTCCATAGCCTTCTTCTCCTCTTGAGACAGAGGATACACATGGCTCCGTGGGAGCGCAGCTCCTGCCTGGAGGTCTATCGCACAATCTCCCTGCCTATGGGGCGGCAACTGCGTCGCCCTCGCCTTACTAAACGCAATAGCCAAATCCCCATACTCAGGGGGAACGTGCAATGCGGGCACCTGGTTTGGACTCTCCACCGAGGTAGCCCCCTACGGAAACGCCCAAACATCTACCCACACACTGAGCAGACCACTCCATCAGAGCCCTCTCCTGCCACGAAATGGATGGGTTATGGGTACTCAACCAGGGCATGCCCAGCACCACCGGATACGCAGGAGAGTCAATCAGAAATAGCTGAATCATCTCCTGATGACCCCCCTGCGCACACATCCTAAGTGGCGCCGTGACCTCCCTGATCAAGCCCGTACCCAACGGACGGCTATCTAGGGCATGAACGGGGAAAGGAACATCAACAGGAAGAAGGGGAATCCCTAACGCTAAACAAAACTTTTTATCAATAAAATTCCCAGCCGCGCCTGAATCTACCAGCGCCTTATGCTGGGAATGAGGTGCTACCTGTGGAAAACGCACAGGCATACAAAAATGTGCAACAGAGAGCTCTGGGTGAGTGGGGCGCCTACTCACCTGGAGGGAATCCCCAGTGCGGGACCTGTCGTCCTCTCCCCTAGGAGGCCATCCCCAGCACCTAGCCGCGGTGTGTCCTCCCGACCACAGTTGGTGCAAGGGATGGACCCCCTAGTAAGCCGACCCCTCCTCTCTCTAGCGCCAGCACCCCCGAGCTCCATGGGGCACGGCTCGGAAGCGCTGGAGGGTGAAATGGACGGACCCCCTCGGAACGCCCGCGGGTAGCTAGCAGGTTATCCAGCCTGATGGACATGTCGACCAACTGGTCGAACGTGAGGCTGGTGTCCCTACAGGCCAGCTCCCGACGGACGTCCTCTCGTAGACTACACCTGTAGTGATCGACGAGGGCCCGATCATTCCACCCTGCATCTGCCGCTAGAGTACGGAATTCGAGGGCGAACTCCTGAGCACTCCTCCTCCCCTGCCGGAGGAAGACCAGACGCTCCCCCGCCGCTTTCCCCTCCGGGGGATGGTCAAACACCGCCTTGAAGCGGCGGGAGAACTCGTTGTACGTGATGGTGTCCGCGTCGATCCTCCTCCACTCCGCATTGGCCCATTCCAACGCCTTCCCGGACAGACAGGAGATCAGGGCGGACACGCTCTCATGTCCCGAGGGCGCCGGATGCACGGTGGCCAGGTACAGCTCCACCTGGAGAAGGAAACCCTGGCACCCGGCTGCGGTCCCATCGTAAGCCCTCGGGAGCGAGAGTCGGACTCCTCGGGGTTCTGGTGCGGGACTAGGCTGACTGGCCGATGGTGCTGGCACGGAGGGTGGCGGTGGAGGCGTCCCCCAGCCTCGGATGGTGGTGATCACCTCCTGCAGGGCGGTCCCCATCTGCAGGATCTGGTCCCCTTGCTCCCGGACCCTGTCCTCCAGAGTCGCCTGGGCTGCTGCGGCTCCTGCTGATTCCATAGGGGGTGTATTATTCTGTCAAGGTGTGCTGTAGGTGTAGTGGCGGAATCAAATGCAGGACGCAGACGGATAATCCAACAAACTTGTATTGAGCCGAAAACACGGCAAACGGACAACTCTTGCCCGAAGGCGAAATACGCACGAAGGCGAAAATGAAACAGAACAGCGCACAAACAGGTGCGTAACTCCAGCGCAGTGGAGAGAAGCTCAACCGAGCGAAAACACGTCTGACACAAAACAATAATACACAACACCTGACACACACAACGGGAACTAAATAGGACACTAATGACACTGAATGAAAACAGGTGTGACAACACTTAGACAGAAGCAAACGAACATGAAACATACAACGGTGGCAGCTAGTACTCCGGAGACAACGAACGCCGAAGCCTGCCCGAACAAGGGAGAGAGGCAGCCTCGGCCGAAACCGTGACACTTTCATAGCACACAGCAAATGGCCAGTGTTAATTTATGTTGATTTTTCAGTGTAACATATCTAGTGTTGATTCAAAAGTTAAATTAACACTGTAAAGAGTTTAATTGACACTCAGTGGTGTAAAAGAACCCCAGTGTTGGTGTTAAAAGAAAAACTAGAGTCGATGTCCGGGCCCCCGTGGAAATCGAATTAGCATAATAAAACAATCCCGGTACCAGTTAAACAATTTTTATGTAAGGTATACAGTACCAGTCAAAAGTTTAGACACACCTACTCATTCAATGGTTTTTCTTTATTTGTATTATTTTGTACATTGTAGAATAATAGTGAAGACATCAAAACTATAAAATAACACACATGGAATCATGTACTAACCAAAAAAGTGTTAAACAAATCTAAATATATTTTATATTTGAGATTCTTCAAAGTAGCCACCCTTTGCCTTGATGACAGCTTTGCACACTCTTGGCATTCTCTCAACCAGCTTCACCTGGAATGCTTTTCCAACAGTCTTGAAGGAGTTCCCACATATGCTGAGCACTTGTTGGCTGCTTTTCCTTCAATCTGCGGTCCGACTCATCCAAAACCATCTCAATTGGGTTGAGGTCAGGGGATTGTGGAGGCCAGGTCATCTGATGCAGCACTCCATCACTCTCCTTCTTGGTAAAATAGCCCTTACACAGCCAGGAGGTGTGTTGGGTTATTGTCCTGTTGAAAAACAAATAATAGTCCCACTAAGCCCGGGATTCTTGTTCCGGAATCCCGCTTAAGAGACAGGTTGAAGCCTGCTTGACAGAGACGCAGTTGCAGTTAGTTTCAGAGTGGGTGGCAAGGAATAAGTTAGTCCTAAATATTTCTAAAATTAAAAGCATTGTATTTGGGACAAATCATTCACTAAACCCTAAACCTCAACTAAATATTGTAATAAATAATGTGGAAATTGAGCAAGTTGAGGTGACTAAACTGCTTGGAGTAACCCTGGATTGTAAACTATCATGGTCAAAACATATTGATACAACAGTAAGATGGGGAGAAGTATGTCCATAATAAAGCGCAGCTTCAACTTCTTAACAGCACTATCAACAAGGCAGGTCCTACAGGCCCTAGTTTTGTCACACCTTGACTACTGTTCAGTCGTGTGGTCAGGTGCCACAAAAAAGGACTTAGGAAAATTGCAATTGGCTCAGAACAGGGCAGCACGGCTGGCCCTTGGATGTACACAGAGAGCTAATATTAATAATATACATGTCGATCTCTCCTGGCTCAAAGTGGAGGAGAGATTGACTTCATCACTACTTGACATGTTGGTGCACCAAGGTGTTGACATGTTGGGTGCACCAAGCTGTCTGTTTGAGCTACTGGCGCACAGCTTGGTCACCCATCCATACCCCACAAGACATGCCATCAGAGGTCTCTTCACAGTCCCCAAGTCTAGAACAGACTATGGGAGGCGCACAGTACTACATAGAGCCATGACTACATGTAACTCTATTCCACATCAAGTAACTGATGCAAGTAGTAAAATTAGATTTAAAAAACAGATACAAAAACACCTTATGGAACAGCAGGGACTGTGAAGCAACACAAACATAGGCGCAGACACATGCATACACACACACGATAACATACGCACTATACACACACGTACACATGGATTTTTGCACTGTAGATATGTGGTAGTGGTGGAGTAGGGGCCTGAGGGCACACAGTGTGTTGTGAAATCTGTGAATGTATTGTAATGTTTTTAAAATTGTATGAACTGCCTTAATTATGCTGGATCCCAGGAAGAGTAGCTGCTGCCTTGGCAGCAGCTAATGGGGATTCATAATAAATACAAATTCAACAATATAAATAACACACTATTCCAATCTGTTACTTGGACTTATTGCACCCATTACTGAAATGGTTGTTCCAGTTTAGATGTTTAAGGCAGTCTCATATCTTAGTCTTCCCAACTCTGGCATTCATTCTGAATGCCGGTTTCATGTGAATAAAAATTCAAAACGTTGGATATGCCCACTGTGGCTGGATTCCAATAGGAATTACACATACCTTTGCAAACCAGCATAATGTGACTTGTAGGACTGATGTATGAGTCTATGTGTTTCAGGTCACTGTATTAGGGTAAAACTAGGCCCTCAAAAGAAGGCCTTATGAAATACTGTATGTATTATCTTAAAGAATGCAATTTTAATGACAACATATTAATTTAGGATCTCACTTGGTGAAGGCCACAGGACTAAATATGAACGACTGCAACAAACATGTCTCTGTCACTAGCAAACGCAGTCATGGGTGGTTCCCATATGGCATCGCTCTCACATTTACATTTACATTTTAGTCATTTAGCAGACGCTCTTATCCAGAGCGACTTACAGGAGCAATTAGGGTTAAGTGCCTTGCTCAGGGGCACATTTACGTCATTTAGCAGACGCTCTTATCCAGAGCGACTCACCAATGGGTGCGTTCACCCTATAGCCAGTGGGATAACCACTTTACAATTTGGGGGGGGTAGAAGGATTACTTTATCCTATCCCAGGTATTCCTTAAAGAGGTGGGGTTTCAAATGTCTCCGGAAGGTGGTGAGTGACTCCGCTGTCCTGGCGTCGTGAGGGAGCTTGTTCCACCATTGGGGTGCCAGAGCAGCGAACAGTTTTGACTGGGCTGAGCGGGAACTATGCTTCCGCAGAGGAAGGGAGCCAGCAGGCCAGAGGTGGATGAACGCAATGCCCTCGTTTGGGTGTAGGGACTGATCAGAGCCCGAAGGTACAGAGGTGCCGTTCCCCTCACTGCTCCATAGGCAAGCACCATGGTCTTGTAGCGGATGCGAGCTTCAACTGGAAGCCAGTGGAGTGTGCGGAGGAGGGGGGTGACGTGAGAGAACTTGGGAAGGTTGAACACCAGACGGGCTGCGGCATTCTGGATGAGTTGTAGGGGTTTAATGGCACAGGCAGGGAGGCCAGCCAACAGCGAGTTGCAGTAGTCCAGACGGGAGATGACAAGTGCCTGGATTAGGACCTGTGCCGCTTCCTGTGTAAGGCAGGGTCGTACTCTCCGAATGTTGTAGAGCATGAACCTGCAGGAGCGGGTCACCACCTTGATGTTGGCGGAGAACGACAGGGTGTTGTCCAGGGTCACGCCTAGGCTCTTCGCACTCTGGGAGGAGGACACAGCGGAGTTGTCAACCGTGATGGCGAGATCATGGAACGGGCAGTCCTTCCCCGGGAGGAAGAGCAGCTCCGTCTTGCCAGGGTTCAGCTTGAGGTGGTGATCCGTCATCCATACTGATATGTCGGCCAGACATGCAGAGATGCGATTCGCCACCTGGTTATCAGAAGGGGGAAAGGAGAAGATTAGTTGTGTATCGTCAGCGTAGCAATGATAGGAGAGGCCATGTGAGGATATGACAGAGCCAAGTGACTTGGTGTATAGGGAGAAAAGGAGAGGGCCTAGAACTGAGCCCTGGGGGACACCAGTGGTGAGAGCACGTGGTGCGGAGACAGCTTCTCGCCACGCCACTTGGTAGGAGCGACCGGTCAGGTAGGACGCAATCCAGGAGTGAGCCGCGCCGGAGATGCCCAGCTCGGAGAGGGTGGAGAGGAGGATCTGATGGTTCACAGTATCAAAGGCAGCAGACAGGTCTAGAAGGACAAGAGCAGAGGAGAGAGAGTTAGCTTTAGCAGTGCGGAGAGCCTCCGTGACACAGAGAAGAGCAGTCTCAGTTGAATGACCAGTCCTGAAACCTGACTGGTTTGGATCAAGAAGGTCATTCTGAGAGAGATAGCAAGAGAGTTGGCTAAAGACGGCACGCTCAATAGTTTTGGAAAGAAAAGAAAGAAGGGATACTGGTCTGTAGTTGTTGACATCAGTGGGATCGAGTGTTGGTTTCTTGAGAAGGGGAGCAACTCTCGCTCTCTTGAAGACGGAAGGGACATGGCCAGCGGTCAAGGATGAGTTGATCAGCGAGGTGAGGTAGGGGAGAAGGTCACCGGAGATGGTCTGGAGAAGAGAGGAGGGGATGGGGTCAAGCGGGCAGGTTGTTGGGCGGCCTGCAGTCACAAGTCGCAGGATTTTATCTGGAGAGAGAGGGGAGAAAGAAGTCAAAGCATAGGGTAGGGCAGTGTGAGTAGGACCAGCAGTGTCATTAGACTTAACAAACGAGGATCGAATGTCGTCAACCTTCTTTTCAAAGTGGTTGACGAAGTCATCCACAGAGAGAGAGGAGGGGGGGGGGGAGGAGGAGGATACAGCAGGGAGGAAAATGTGGCAAAGAGCTTCCTAGGGTTAGAGGCAGATGCTTGGAATTTAGAGTGGTAGAAAGTGGCCTTAGCAGCAGAAACAGATGAAGAAAATGTAGAGAGGAGGGAGTGAAAAGATGCCAGGTCGGCAGGGGAGTTTCGTTTTCTTCCATTTCCGCTCCGCTGCCCGGAGCTCTGTTCTGTGAGCTCGCAATGAGTCATCAAGCCACGGAGCTGGAGGGGAGGACCGAGCCGGCCGGGAGGATAGGGGACACAGAGAGTCAAAGGATGCAGAAAGGGAGGAGAGGAGGGTTGAGGAGGCAGAATCAGGAGATTGGAGGGAGAAGGATTGAGCAGAGGGAAGAGATGATAGGATGGAAGAGGAGAGAGTAGTGGGAGAGAGAGAGCGAAGGTTGCGGCGGCGCATTACCATCTGTGTAGGGGCAGAGTGAGTAGTGTGGGAGGAGAGCGAGAGAGAAAAGGAAACAAAGTAGTGGTCGGAGACATGGAGGGGAGTTGCAGTGAGATTAGTAGAAGAGCAGCATCTAGTAAAGATGAGGTCAAGCGTATTGCCTGCCTTGTGAGTAGGGGGGACGGTGAGAGGGTGAGGTCAAAAGAGGAGAGAAGTGGAAAGAAGGAGGCAGAGAGAAATGAGTCAAATGTGGACATAGGGAGGTTGAAATCCCCCAAAACTGTGAGGGGTGAGCCATCCTCAGGAAAGGAACTTATCAAGGCGTCAAGCTCATTGATGAACTCTCCAAGGGAACCTGGAGGGCGATAGATGACAAGGATATTAAGCTTAAATGGGCTAGTGACTGTGACAGCATGGAATTCAAATGAGGAGATAGACAGATGGGTTAGGGGAAAAATTGAGAATGTCCACTTGGGAGAGATGAGGATTCCTGTGCCACCACCCCTCTGACCAGATGCTCTCGGGGTATGCGAGAACACATGGTCAGACGAGGAGAGAGCAGTAGGAGTAGCAGTGTTTTCAGTGGTAATCCATGTTTCCGTCAGCGCCAGGAAGTCGAGGGACTGGAGATTAGCATAGGCTGGGATGAAGTCAGCTTTGTTGGCAGCAGAACGGCAGTTCCAGAGGCTGCCTGAGACCTGGAACTCCAGGTGTGGGGTGCGTGCAGGGACCACCAGGTTAGAAAGGCAGCAGCCACGCGGTGTGGGGCGTTTGTGTAGCCTGTGCAGAGAGGAGAGAACAGGGATAGGCAGAGGCATAGTTGACAGGCTGTAGCAAATGGCTACAATAATGCAGAGGAGATCGGAATGAAATGAACTAAACATCTGGGACAGTAGAGAGCAGGGCCTCCCTCACCAAAAACTTCTACTTCTAACAACTATAATTGTTTCACTGAACCACCCGAACAAAAACTCTACCAACTTCCACCTTTAGAAATCAGAATTGTTGTGAACCACAGCGGTTCAATGTTTAAAGGAATAGACTCAACCCACTTTATTCAGCTAGCTAACTATGACACCATAGCTAACTAGCATGCTAGCATCCAAAAACACACAGTTTAGCACCAACACTTGCATCCAAAAACACACAGTTTAGCGCCAACACTTGGTCACAACAAACCACCAATAGTGTGTTAACACACTAAGCAGATAATTCGTGTCCGTGTCTGTTGGCTAGCTAGCAATGGCCACTGTGTTGACCTTGTTTGAAGAACGGCTAGCTAGCTAGCTTCGTGCTACCCCCGGCACCGCCGAACAACAATGCCAACCCACAGTAACTAACCACAACAGCCCACGATGCCTAGCTATGACGCCATAGCTAACTAGCATGCTAGCATCCAATAACACACAGTTTAGCACCAATACTTGGTTACAACAAACCACCAAGAGTGTGTTAACACACTAAACAGATAATTCATGTCCGTGTCTAGTTTCTTTCGTAACGCAGCAAAAAATTAAGCGTTGGTTAGCTAGCACATTAACATTGGAAACAACTCTCCACCGTTGCACTAAACAGATAAGTACCAATAAACGTTACCAGTAGCTACCCGCTAGCTAGCTAGCATACCAAGAGGGTGTTAACACACAAAACAGATCATTCATGTCCGTGTCAAGTTCCTTTCATAACGCAGCAAAAAATTAAATGTTGGCTAGCTAGCTAGCACATTAGCTAGCACATTAACATTGGAAACCACTCTCCACCATTGCACTAAACAGATAATAACCAATAAACGTTACCAGTAGCTACCCGCTAGCTAGCTAGCCTCGTGCTTCGCCGGGCTCCGCCGTAACAATACTTAAACAATACGTAAACAATACTTACCTACAATAATTGCCTACGGAAACCTACAATAACTACCTAAATAAACTACCTACCTACGATCTAAATACATGGTTTAAGCTTTACTCAACACCATATGAGAAGCCAAGCTTACCTCCTGCTAGAGAAAAACACAACCTCTCCCGACGAAGTCAGCACCAAGACCCTCTCAAGAGCCTTATTTGGTTCCAACTTGCACCTTTATTTTTAAGAGTGTATGAGAGGGTGTGAGAGAATACTTTAGCCTGAGACGAAGTATGCACTCTGCAATGGTGAGGCAGGAAGTGTGAGTGTCTAAAGAGATATGAGTGACAGAGTGAATGTATGCGGAGGAGGCACGTGGGAAAGTGTGAAGCTGCATAAGTGGATATTGAATGTATGAGGCTGAAAGAAAGGAGAGAGTGTATGTGAGGATGAAAGAAAGGAGAGAGTGTATGAGATGGTGGAAAGGAGAGAGTGAAAGAGTGAGTGGGTTGAGAGGTCGGAGAGAGAGCAATGATTGATTAAAGCTGCAATATGGAACTTTTTGGGCTACCCGACAAAATTCACAAATAAATGATAGCGCGTTATAGATCTGTCTTAGTCCTCGATTCGTGGAAAAAGGAATCTCAAAATGTCAGTGTCCAGTTCCCGGGGTCCGTTTGAATTTAGAAAATGCTACGTTATTAAAATCTTTTTTTTTCCTCCATGAAGTAATCCAACAGTGTACGCTGTCATCGTATCTATTTCAAGTCTTCTCTCATTGATGTCCACCACAAAGTGCCGCATGTCATGATGACAGACACCTGAAATAGACAAGATGGCGGCGTACACATTGTTGGATTACTTCATGGAGCAAAACAAGTATTTATTTTAATAACTGTGCATTTTCTAAATTCAAACCGGACACAGACATTTTAAGAGACTCCTGTTTCCACGAATCGAGGACGAAGACAGCATTGCGAAGCTAAGGTTGGTCGAAAATGATGTGCTACACCAAACAGTACCTATCCTGTAACTCCCAGTAATGGATACCAAAAATCTTGGGTTAAATCACATTATCTAGTGTAACAATCTGTAGCTTTTACATGTTTAAAAAAAACATTTTAGTCATTTAGAAGACACTCTTATCCAGAGCGACATACAGGAGCAATTAGGGTGAAATGCCTTGCTCAAGGGCACATCGACAGATTTTTCACCTACTCTGCTCGGGGATTCGAACTGGTGATCAGCAGATGATGGGAGAGGTGGTCATGATGAAATTGCCATTCCAAAGAAACATACAGTAAGTTCAGGGAGTTTTGTCATGACCAAACTGCCATTCAGCTCCTCTTAAGTCATCTTCTGCTTGAGATCCAGCATAATGTCCAATCCATCAAGACGAATATAGTTGACGGCATACAGTTCTGCTACAATGACACACGCAGGCAAAGGAATTCTGTTTCTTTCCAAGAATCCACTCCAGGAAGAAGCCCAGGTACCACACGGTATTGTCTGTAAGACAAAACAAAATAAATTATACTCCACTGCACAGTTTGAACAACAGTTGGACTGTGCCAGCATAACACCATTAGGGTAGACTAGTTGAGCATGCATACATGTGCATAGGCACAGAGATTACATTTAGAACAATATCTAGCCTAATAGAAAGAAATATGGCATAACCCTCAATATTTGCACAGTGACCAGACTGTACAAATGTACCTAGGTAGGTAGGCAGACAGTATCTAGCTACAGCCATGTCTAACAGGCATGCTTATGCAAATATTTTTATAGTAAAACCATCTTATCAGTTTTAGAGATTTACAACAGTTAAATTGTTGAATTATTGTTTCTCCTCACTGTTAGCTAGTAAACATAGCTAGCTGGCTTGCTGGATAGCCAGTAATTGTTATTTACACCCGTTTGGAATCCTATCTTGCGTAATGCCTATAATTTTGTGATTTTGGAATGCTTCCACAGTCATAATCATAACCAATGTCAACCCTCGTCAATTATGTACATAGCTAGCTAGTAAAAGTATTTACAGTTGCTGATGTTACACATGTTTGCTAAAAAAGTTACAAACGGTAGGCCTGGCACATAGTAACAAGTTAGCAGGTGCCAGGCTACCTAGCTAGCCAACTCAGTCATGTGCTAACGTTTGCTGGTAAACCTAGCTTTATATGGCTCGTTTTAACGTTATAGCTTGCTGTTTAGTAGCCATATCTATGACTTAAAAGAGAAGAGGTTTTACAATCGAGATACAATAGATCTCCGATTGTAAAATCTCTTCTATTTCTAGTCATAGATATGGCTACTAAACAGCAAGCTATAATGGCTACCTGTTGTAGTTTAGCTTCTTAGCTAGCTAGACTAGCTAGCTACCTACCTACCTAGCTACCTAAGTTAGCAAACAGAACACATATTTGATTTCCTCCCACTGTAACACAGTAGTATGTTAGCCAGCAATACACAATATGGGTTTCAGTAGATAAACTAAAGTTAGCTAGCTAGCAAGATGGCTTGCAGGAAAAATAACTTACTTAGCTAGCCACCATATTTGTCATCTGCCCTCTAGCTGCTGGCATCCATCGGCTGTAGCTGAGCTTCTAGCTAAATCCAACTCTTTGTTTCGAATCCTTTTCGCTATATTCCGGTTGAAACATGTATGGTTGAATGTCACCATGTAGATAAAAAAAATGGTCCATCGTCGTATTCGTGTTGATGAGAGGAATCAATTGAAGCCATTGTGGTCTGGTCAGTTCTTTCAGTTTTGTGCAAAGGATTGTGTTGTTAGTGTCCGCCTCCTTTTCAAAAAAGCCTGCATTGGGAGAGGGACGGGGCCAGAGCATGAAGCACCGCCCCACACGACTTGTAGTCTTTCAGAAACTGGAAAAAATGTGTCAGCTTGTATATGTAGCAATGAATCCGCTGATAGGAACATCGCTGAAAGACGTCCAATGGCTCTATCGAACAAGGACAACCATATATACACGCACAAAGACATATAATGCGATCAGTATCGCAGTATCTTTTACTTTCGGTTTTGTACACCAGCTTCAAACAGCTGAAAATACAATATTTTTGGTTATTGAAAATATATTTCACAGCGATTTAGATGGTACAATTATTCTATCTTGCTTGTTTTGGCACATAAACTGAAATTAGGCAAACTATTAGAATTTTTGCAACCAGGAAATGGCGGAGCGATTTCTGCATATTGCACCTTTAAGTTGAATGCCTGACTGTTGATACTGCATGTTGGCTGGGGTTATCAGTAGTTGTGCATACTTTGGGGACATTATGGACAAAACAGAACTACTGTTCCTTTTACTGTAGGTCATCCATGAGACCTGCATGATGCAACACACTCAATTACAGACTCCTTGCACAATCACACCCAGGACAGGGAACCTGTTTGTACCTGTTCGGCACTACATCTAATAGAAAATGTGTTTTTCAAGAGTACTTTTTAATTCTATATCCACTTTGTTTTGACACAAAAATGACCTTTCTCAGAAGTGGAGAAGGTCAGAGAGGTGCAGCACTACCGTACAGCAGAAGTTATTCTATGTCACATTATTGGCATGTGTGTTTGTCTCTTCCCTGAAGCTGCACATATTATCTGTGTATCAGTCCAGTTTATTTGTGTATCTCTGCACGCCACATATATATTAAAGAGTTCTCAGATGTCATGTGTCAGCCTCTGGCCCCATGACTATACAGGAGGGCTATCTGTGGTCTCTTTATTAGTTACTCTGATATTCTCTTGTGGTTTCCAACCTGTTTTATCTGGTGGATCAAATCACATCAAATTGACTCATAGCTGTTAGGTGAACCAAGGACCATTGTGTCTCCAGGCAAAAGAGATGGTGTTGGTGGTGGTATTGGCCATCAAGGAGAGGAGAGACGAGTCTTAGCATTCTAGATACCTAATTTGACACATCAATCGTGAGACTCATGAAAATTGCATGTTTTTAATCTTTGATTACTCTTTCAGATCCTCAAACAAAGCTACTGTACACAAGTTCATCTACGAGGTTTAACAGCAACAGGAGTGACCAGTTTTACAATGACATACAGTGTTTAAATCATAGCCTTAAAGCCTTAGCAGTTAATAATGCTTCCTAGAACCCCTCCTACATGCAGACCTCATTTAAACTGAGGTGTCCCTGTTTGTGAGCAGCTGGAAAAACATCCTGCGAGTGGGCGGCTGGTTCCTAACAGTACCTAATTGTTGTCGCCACAGGGCGAAGCCATAAGAAGTGGGGGAATAGGGAGCGAGTCAGTGAGTGAGTTGTGGAATTTTACCAGGTCAGCTTTATGTAAGAGAAGAGGCAGGCTGACTGACTGGCAGGAAAAGAGGGAGAGGTAGGGAGGTACACTAACAGACAGGCATAGAGAGGGTGCGAGAGACACAGAGAGGAGGGATGCAGGTTGACAGGCAGGGTGAAGAGGTAGAGAAAGAGGCAAGAACTGATGAAAGTTGACATGGACGAAGTGTATGACCGCTCCTCGTCAAAGCAGCTTTGTGTCTCTCCTTAATTCACCTCTTTTCTTTCTTTCTCTCTAATCTTTTCACTCTCTTCTTTCCTCCTTTCCTCTCTCCCCCTTTCCTTCCCTCCCTCCCTCTTCTCGATCCACACGAGTCAGTCAAGGAGTCTGTCACTCAGCGGAAGATTTGATGCTGGTTTATTAGAGCGAGGAGCGTCTTTCCCTCTGATTCAAGTAATTGCCTTCCTCTGAAGACAGACAAGACTTAGCATCTGCAAAGCCTCAGGGTGTCTGTCTCTGTCCTCCTCAGCGCAGGTTGGGATCTGCCAGAACCGTAACCACACTCCCAGTTATTCCTGGGTAGTTCACCTGACGCTACCCGCCGTCGCCGCACCGCCCCGTAACGCATCGCAAAGCATGGTCATAACTTCCTTCATGCATCACACCTCCAACTCATTACATGCCTAGAGGCAGAGACTCAATTGCAATTATTTCTTAACCACCAGGTGAGTATTTAGAAACAACACAGACACGCTTTATTAAGCACTCTGTGATTAGTTAAATGTCAAAGCTCTGTTTGACCATCTGTTTCCACGTAATTTAAACAAAAAACTATATGTGATGACTTTGAATTAACATGGAAAACTGATTGGATTTGCAAAAAGGCATCAACATAAGGGAATTTCGTCTTCTTTTCACCTATATTTTAACCTAAATACACATGGTGTATGGTCAGTAAGACAACTGAAAAGTATATAGTAAAGTTTGATCTAAATCATTCCCATAGTTAGTCAATATAATCAATATTATGGTGATATGCATAATATAGTGTAGATTGCATCTTGTATGTGAGATGCCCCCTTTGACACAACAGCCTCTCTTCAATCTTAATGTTTGTTTTGACATAGAACACCATCATTCCAGAATCTACAGTCATATTGTCCCTCTCTGCAGGACAGAGAAGCAGTACCATTTACTGCATGCACTACTATCATTACCATTATTATCATTATAGCTATCTTATTCCCCTGTCCATTCAAACAGACAAGGATTTCCAGTGCCCACTGATGAAATGGAGACAAAGACATATTTCTGCAGCTACATCCACTCTCATTAGAAACACTTGAGAGTGTATCACCATTTCAATTATTTTTAGCGCTGCCAGCCCAAGGGCAGCAGTAACAGCGTGGGTGAAAGGAGAGCGAGAGAGAGAGAGAGAGAGAGAGAGAGAGAGAGAGAGAGAGAGAGAGAGAGAGAGAGAGAGAGAGAGAGAGAGAAAAAGGAGGTATGAAAGGTAACAGAAGACAGGAGGAAAAATATCTGGCAGAACAGGAAGAGGATAAGATAAAAAGGGTGAGACTGACATGGAAAGATCTGCTCTTTTCATTAGATTTAAAGTATACATTTTCATAATAAAAACCCACTTCATGATTTAGTGTATTGGTGGTATGGGACAACCTAGTATATTATGTAGCTTCCGCACTCTTACAAATAAAGTTTAAAGTTGGAACCAAATAAGGTTCTTCAGAGCGATGCCATAGGGGAACCATTTTAGGTTATCTGAAGAACCTTAAATGGAATGATTATTTGAAGAGCCATACAAAAATCCAGGTAGAAACAAAAAAACTGAAATGTTTCGGCCCTCCAGGACCGGAATTGAATAGCCCTGTTGTAGGGTGTTGAGCCTTATTTGCAGGGTGCCTTTCGAGTGAATTTTAGAGTTACCAGTACCACCCATGACTGTATTTGCTAGTGACAGAGATATGGTTGTTACATTCATTCATTTTCATTCCTGTGGACTTCACCAAGTGAGATCCTAAGTTAATTAAAATTGTATTATTTAAGACAATACAAGACATATTTCATAAGGCCTACATTTTGAGGGCCTAGTTTTACCCTAATACAGTGGCCTGAAACAAATAGGTTACCGGCCACATCAGGCCTGCAAGTCACAGTACGCTGGCTTGCAAAGTGATGTGTAATTCCTATTAGAATCCAGCCAGAGTGGGGATATCCAACATTTTGAATTTCTATTCACCTGCAACCTGCGTTCAGAAAAATTTATGTTGTTTATATTTCAGTAGCATAAGATTAATTAATCAAAACATAGATATTGAAACAAACAATTCAAAACATCTACCTGCAATACAGCATGCTGGGAAATATGATAATGATGGGTGTGGTTTTGGTTAAACTCTGGTTATTAACACAAAAAATGGGGTTATTTTACACCACTGAGTGTTAATTATACTATTTACAGTGTCCATTTATTTACAGTGTTAACTCTTGAATCAACACTAGCAATGTTACACTGAAAAATCAACACTAGTTAACACTGGACAATTTGCTGTGTGCTATGAAAGGGTCACATTTGCAGGTTTCTTTCTTTAGAATTCGAAAGAACCGTAGATGCCACGTCAAAAAAAAAAAAATGTAACGCAAAGATTCTTAATTGGGCAAGAGTTCTCCAAGGAACTTTAAAATCTGAGGAAGAACCATTTAAGATGTGTTTTTTTTTTGTGCAGCTGCCAAAATTACTGATACCTAGAATGTCCCTATACATTATACTGTACATAAAGTAAATGCTAGTTTATCAAATTAAATATACATAACTTTTCAATAAGTTGTAATGATCTTTGTTTGCAAATATGTGCAAATATTGCAGGCCTTACATGAATAAGAAAACAGCTTATATTGCTAAATGCAGAGAGAATTTGAGAAATCTTTGAATTATACTGTAGAATACGACACAATACATTTTATTTGGCATATACTTTTGAAGGAGGCACGCCAGTGTTCTATGAGATTACTCAGACTGGTTGTATGGGCCTTGATAAAGTACATTTATTGTTTGTGAACAGACATTAGCTTTAATAACGACATCTGTTGTAGGATTGTATTTACTCAAGTATATCCCCTGTTTTACAGAGAAAGATGACTCAGTTGAGCTCTTTATACACTGAGCTTTTGCAGTACTATGGCAACCTTACAGGAAAATCCACATTGCAGGACTATACGTCAGGTGACAATAGCAGTCATCACCATTGTCATGCATTAGAAAATGTCTCAGGTGACAGCATGTGGCATTGGGACACAGCGGAGGTCACTGTACAGAAGACCCTAACAGCCCTAAGACAAACCCATGTACTGCATGTTTAAAATACACAATTCCTGGTTTCTCACCAGCAGTGTCTGTAATAATAATAATAATTTGGGGGGTGCTTATATTTGTCCTGTTACACACAAGTGTGTAATGGAAATGTGTTTCTTGCATATCCCGACTTTCCCTGAGACACCCGCAGGGAGTAGGGTCACGGCCAGGGTCACCATTGTACAGCGCCCCTGGAGCAATTAGGGTTAAGTGCCTTGCTTAAGGGCACAGCAACAGATTTTTCACCTAGTCTGCTCCAGTATTTGAACCAGCAACCCTTTGGTTACTGGCCCAACACTCTAACTATCAGTGTGTGTTATCCAACCCCAGTGTAAACCCTGCAAGAGACAGAGCACACCTGCAGGCCCTACATCCAGCTGTCTCCACACTTTGATGAATGATACTTGTGTGCACTGGTTCCTCCTGACAAAGGTTTGCGTGTGAAGAGGCAGGCTGCTGCCCATGACTATAAAGCTAAAATAAGATGTTCAGAGGCCTCCCTTAGCTTGCAAAACACCTGTATCTGACTCAGCCTGTACTAATCACACAGATCTACACAGTACAGCAGACAACCACCCATCACAGAGCGAGAGAGAGGGAGGGACAGAGAGATATAGATAGAGAGAAGGAAATGAAATGAAAAGAAAGGAAAGTGATAGACAAAATGAGAAAGAGTAATAAATAATGAAGGTTCTTAAATGGTTCTTCCTCAGCTCTTAAGGTTCCTTAGAGAACTTTTGCCTGATAAATAACTTTTGAATTAAGTGTGGGGTTCTTTACGTGGCATCTACGGTTCTTCAGAATTCTAAAAGGTTCTTGAAATGTATGGAAGCGTGCAGATGTGTCCCTTTCATAGCACACAGCAAATTGTCCAGTGTTAACTCGTGTTGATTTTTCAGTGTAACATTTCTAGTGTTGATTCAAGAGTTAACACCTTAAATAAATGGACACTGTAAATAGTTTAATTAACACTTAGTGGTGTAAAAGAACCCAAGTGTTTGTGTTAATAACCAAAACCACGCCCATCATTATCATATTTCTCAGCATGCTCTATTTCATGTAGATTTTGTTGTTATTGTTTGTTTCAATATCTATGTTTTTGCATGTACATTGAGTTATTAATTAATCTTATGCTACTCAAATATAAATAAAATAAATGTTTCTAAACTATTCCAGTCTGTTACTTGAACTTATTGCACCCGTTACTGAAATGGTTGTTCCAGGTTAGATGTTTAATGTAGTATCATATCTTAGACTTCCTAACCCTGGCTTCATTCTGAATGCAGGTTGCAATGCAGGTGAATAAAAATTCCAAATGTTCAATATCCCCACTCTGGCTGGATTCCAGGAATTACACATCAGTTTGCATCCAGCATAATGTGATTTGCAGGCCTGATGTTTCTTGTAAGCTATGAGTTTCATGCCACTGTATTAGGGTACATTTGTATTGTGTTGTCTTATATAATTTAATTTTAATGACAACATATTCATTCAGGATCTCCCTTGGTGAAGGCCACAGGACAAAACATTTATGACTGCAACATGTCACTACCAAACACAGTCTTGGGTGGTACTGGTAACTCTAAAACTCTATCAAAAGACACACTGGGAAATATGCAAATAAGGCTTAAAACCCTACAGCAGGCCAAAACATTTCTGGTTTTGGATATTTGTATGGTTCTTCAAAGAACCATTCCATTTACAGTTGAAGTCGGATGTTTACATACACTTAAGTTGGAGTCATTAAAACTTGTTTTTCAACCACTCCACACATTTCTTGTTAACAAACTATAGTTTTGGCAAGTCGGTTAGGACATCTAATTTGTGCATGACACAAGTAATTTTTCCAACAATTGTTTACAGACAGATTATTTAACTTATAATTCAATGTATCACAATTCCAGTGGGTCAGAAGTTTACATATACTAAGTTGACTGTGCCTTTAAACAGCTTGGAAAATTCCAGAAAATGATGTCATGGCTTTAGAAGCTTCTGATAGGCTAATTGACATCATTTGAGTCAATTGGAGATGTACCTGTGGATGTATTTCAAGGCCTACCTTCAAACTCAGTGCCTCTTTGCTTGACATCATGGGAAAATCAAAAGAAATCAGCCAAGACCTCAGAAAAAAATGGTAGACCTCCACAAGTCTGGTTCATCCTTGGGAGCAATTTCCAAACACCTGAAGGTTCCACGTTCATCTGTACAAACAATAGTACCCAAGTATAAACACCATGGGACCACGCAGCCGCCATACCACTCAGGAAGTAGACGCATTCTGTCTCCTAGAGATGAACGTACTTTGGTGCGAAAAGTGCAAATCAATCCCAGAACAACAGCAAAGGACCTTGTGAAGATGCTTGAGGAAACAGGTACAAAAGTATCTATATCCACAGTCTAACAAGTCCTATATCGACATAACCTGAAAGGCCGCTCAGCAAGGAAGAAGCCACTGCTCCAAAACCTCCATAAAAAAGCCAGACTATGGTTTGCAACTGCACATGGGGACAAAGATCGTACTTTTTGGAGAAATGTCCTCTGGTCTGATGAAACAAAAATAGAACTGTTTGGCCATAATGACCATCGTTATGTTTGGAGGAAAAAGGGGGTGGCTTGCAAGCCGAAGAAGACCATCCCAACCGTGAAGCACGGGAGTGGCAGCATCATGCTGTAGGGGTGCTTTGCTGCAGGAGGGACTGGTGCACTTCACAAAATAGATGGCATCAGGAGGAAGGAAAATTATGTGGATATATTGAAGCAACATCTCAAGACAGTCAGGAAGTTAAAGCTTGGTTGCAAATGGGTCATCCAAATGGATAATGACCCCAAGCATACTTCCAAAGTTGTGGCAAAATGGCTTAAGGACAACAAAGTCAAGGTATTGGAGTGGCCATCACAAAGCCCCGACCTCAATCCTATAGAAAATTAGTGGGCAGAACTGAAAAAGCATGTGCGAGCAAGGAGGCCTACAAACCTGACTCAGTTACACCAGCTCTGTCAGGAGGAATGGGCCAAAATTCACTCAACTTATTGTGGGAAGCTTGTGGAAGGCTACCTGAAACGTTTGACCCAAGTTAAACAATTTAAAGGCAATGCTACCAAATACTAATTGAGTGTATGTAAACTTCTGACCCACTGGGAATGTGATGAAAGAAATAAAAGCTGAAATAAATCATTCTCTCTACTATTATTCTGACATTTCACGTTCTTAAAATAAAGTGGTGATCCTAACTGACCTAAGACAGGGAATTGTTACTAGGATTAAATGTCAGGAATTGTGAAAAACTGAGTTTAAATGTATTTGGCTAAGGTGTATGTAAACTTCCGACTTCAACTGCATGGTTCTTCAGAGACCCTACCATAGTTCCCCTATGGCATCGCTCTCAACAACCTTATTTGGTTCCAACTTGCACCTTTATTTTTAACAGTGTAGGGTCAATTCGGGTGCCTGTCTCTGCTTGAGTCACTAATTACAAGATTAGTGATTCAATATTGATTTTTGTTTAAAGCTTGATATACAGTACATGGATAGAGAACATTAGCAGTAAATTGTGTAATTCCATAATCCATTACTGTACTGTCTGACTCATACAGTTGCTAGACCATTACATAACATACATTATAACCAGACATGCTTGCATAGTGAATTATTTGTGTCATGAGAGCGTAAAAGGAATTGTCCATTTCATGTAGCCAGGTGGAGGGCCTCTCTAACCTCCTCTCATGATGTATACAATGTGTGGAACACCATTTTGAATTAGTAATTCCATCCACACATCCTGTAACAGAGGCAAGTCACTTTGTTCAGATAAAGTAATTATTTCCTCATTACTACCTGTCCCTGTGTGCTGATCCCCATACAGGTCTGCTGGTAAAAGGCTGTAGTAGATTAGAAATTGAGTTGGTGAATCAGGGAGTGGTGGTTGGTTGTCCAGCAGCATCCAGACCTGACCAGTTAGTAGCTGCGTGGGATATACAGTTTGTGAGGGCTACATTACTGTGGTCCTGCCAGTGCTATGTGATATGTGTGCATGAATATGAATGTGTATCTGTGTGTGTGTGTGTGTGTGTGTGTGTGTGTGTGTGTGTGTGTGTGTGTGTGTGTGTGTGTGTGTGTGTGTGTGTGTGTGTGTGTGTGTGGGGGGGTCACTCAACATACACACAGTCATGTGACCACTGTCTCATACTTTTCATTGGCTGCTGATATTGTCAGTGGGTGTGGCTTTTCCCAGCAGCTCTAATGATGTGATACTCTCCCAGAAGATTCCATCTCAGTAAGCCTTGGAAATACATCTAGCCGATTTAGAAATTAACTATTGAGACTGTTCAAAGGTTAAGAAATGTTATGCTTGTGTGAAAGAGCTTGCTTGTACTTTATGTGGTTGTTGGTGACTGGTGCTTGTAGAGGGAGAAAAAGTGTTTCTGAGTGTGGATATGCCATGTTGTGCCATGTACAGTATTGTATTTTATTAACGGGCAGGTTAGGGTGTGTGGTGTGTGTTTTATGGATGTATAGGGAAGTGTGTGGCGGGAATAGAGTGGCAGGTAGCCTGGCGGTTAGAGTGTTGGGCCAGTAACTGAAAGGTTGCTAGTTGAATCCCCGAGCCGACATGGTGAAAAATCTGTCAATATGCCCTTGAACAAGGCACTTATCCCCCTTTTCTCCAGGGTCGCCGTTGATAATGGCTGACCATGGCCGTGACCCCACTCTCCGAGGGAGTTTCAGGTGGAGTTGGGATATGCAAAAAACACATTTCCCTTTCACATGTGTATTAATACACAGTTGTACATGTGTGAAATAGGACAAATATAAGCACCCACAAAATTAGTATTTATACAGTTGATGGTTGACGGAGTGTGTGGCGGGAATAAAGTTGATGGTTGACATGCATAGGCTAGTACTTGGGCTGTATGTGTGGGTGCAGAGAGGGAGTGTGAGGTTGTGGTATGTTATATGGTTAACATGTGAAGAACATGTTGGGTGTATGTGTGACTGTGTGTTGGAGAGGGGTGTGCTAGAGTGTGTTTGTGTGTGACTGTGTGTGTGTGTGTGTGTGTGTGTGTGTGTGTTGTGGGTGGGTGGGTGGTGGAAAGGGGATAAAGTGGATGGTTGACTCCACTGGAATGCGGCGCTGACTCAGTTTGTCTGTCAACCATGGCCTTGCTCACTCTGTGGACTCATTCACACTCTGTGCCCCCTTTTTGGGGCTGTGGGGGATGGGGCGGGGGAATGCCTGTTGCTTCATGTCGGATTTCCGGCAAGTCTCTTGGAATTTTAGGGAACAGAGCTCCAGGAAACCCTGGAACGCTGGGACGCTGCCTTGTTTGGGTTCTAGTCTAGTCTGGCCTCAGTTCTCTGCAGGAAACAAACCAATCCCTTGGTTACTGCTGTATATAGTATATCATAACAAAACAAACTCACTCACCACTGTGTGTCTCATTAAATAGTTGAAGCCTCATTCAGTCTTAAAGGCATTTATTCTCAGTGCTGGTGGTTGGTAGTACTATGATATAACTCGCTTTGTTCCATCAAGGAGGAAAACACACTGTCTTCTCTCAGTTCCACGTCTGTCCCAGCACCTACCATGGACAGACAGACAGACCTGCTATGTGTCTCCCTCTACGTGGCCATTGGCCACCGGCCCGACCTGCCTAACTGCTGCTGGCCAGACTGAGGAAATCGTCTTTCAGCCAGGGATTACCTGGGCCTCCTCTCTCTCACTGGACTGTCACAACAACAAAACATGCTATCACACAGCAGAGGCTAAGTTCTGATACACTCAGAGGAGCTTCTGACTCACACCAATCATTTAACAGACATTGACCTAGAGTCATGGCAATCTCTTAGACTCACTTAATAATTCCTTTAGTTATAACTGCATTCACGTATACCAATGCATTCAAATGTCAAAGCTATAAAAAGACCCCAAATCAACCATACAGCACGTTCTTGAAATCGACTCTGAAGGATCATTGTCAACCCTCAAGCACATGATAATTTCTCACAGCACTTCTATTTCAACCTGCCATGGACTGTGAAACAGCTTTCTAGAATTTCCCTAGACACTGTGCATTACTACTGCCGGTGCCTGCCTATGAAGTGACAAGCATATTAATCACACAACTGACTACAGTGTATGGTAATATCTCTATTTCATACATAACGTGTGTGTGTGTGTGTGTGTGTGTGTGTGTGTGTGTGCACACATGTATACACACACACACGGACCCCCAGTGCACCCAAACATATGTATGTTCTAAATAAATGAGAGGGAAAGAGAAAGAGCATGGAGTGGGGAGTGGTTTGAGATCAGTGGGTACGTATGGTCTTGTACAGCACTTGGTGAACCTCGCAGCCACACATTTTTCTGCTCTCATAAATCCTGACTTACCTGTTTGACGTTTGTAGTTTTTTTTTACACTTGCTCAGTTCAGTGAGAGGCTGTGCTTGATTCATTCAACCTTAGAAATAACTTAACTTACAAAACCCCAAAGTGGTGATGAAAGTGTCCAGGTAAATATGGCATAATACATCCACACATTCATGGACAGACTGTACAGTCACTTATGTTAGTACACATGTGCACACATTCATGCACACCCGCAGACACACAGACGCACACGCACACTGAGGTAAGTATAAAGGCAGTCTATTGCACAATGAGTTAAGAAGCATGATGTTGAATGCCTCCCATAACAGCTTGCAATGGGGTGTCCAAACAGTCACAAACTTCTGCTGCCTCAAATTAACTGCACAACGACATGGTACTGGACATGTTGTGTGCCTTTGATTTGAACAGTAAAGGATGCTTTACATCATTCAAATATCTTATAGGTTTAGAGATCTGAATGCCAAGCCTATGAGGTGAGGTACTTATTTGTATGTGTTCTTGTTATATTATATATGGAAGGGGGGACTCTCCTATGTTGTCACAAACAGATAGAACTCTAGAAAGAACTTTAGTAGTGTAAACGTGTAGTGTAATCCTTATTACTATACACAGACAGGGCACAGGTAAACCCCACCCTCTGTGCAGGGAGAAAGGACACTGACACATCTGACAGATCTGGTTCATCCAGTCACAGATGACAAGCCTTTGGATTTGCCCCAAGTACATATGACTCAAGTGTGTACCGTCTCTGAGTGTGAAATCACACTTATGAAACACTATTTGCATTTGTGCCACAAGGTCAAAGACAATACCTTTTTACCTTCATTTGATGGATGATCTATTTTGATAGGCATAAGATCACAGGAATCCAGTACTCTGGATCAGGGTTATAAATGCACATTTTGTGTGACATATCTAGGTTGGGTACCTATTGGATATGATTCTCTCTGATTTCATACTTTCCCTGACTTATGTCCACTCATACTACTTAGATATCAGGTCCGTAGTTGATACTAACCAGTGCTTATTTTTTCTACTCAGCACGTTACTCACGTAGCATCCATATGAGTAAGGAGAGACTCAACCTGCGGGAGGCAACTGGTAACTGTCTCCAGAGTTCTTACTGCGTGGTTGTCTGTGTCATATCTCTCCTGTTAAATCAACAGGTGCAGATCCTACCTGTGAGAGACAGACAGGCTGGTGCCAAGGGTCCATTAAACAATCAGGAGGCAGCCATATCGCCCTCCTGCCTATCAAATAGCTAACACAGCAGAGATGGGCCCGTTGTGTCAGGTCAAGGAGGAACAAACAACAGTGCCACTGCCCCTCCCTGTTCCCTCAGTCCCTGTCACGAGAGACAGCATCTATGGCACAGAGACACCCAGTCTTCCTCCTCACAGTATAACGTTACCAATCCCATTCTCACAGCTCTCAGACTGAGTGAACATTATGTACTGATCTAATCTATACAAGGCCCTCACTTGTCCCCACTTCGGCAAATCAGATCATGACTCTATACATCGGCAAGATAAAACAGCTGCCTCCGTTAAGACAAGGGGTGGCGGTCTGTGTCTATTTGTCAATAACAGCTGGTGCACGAAATCTAATACTAAGGAAGTCTCAAGGTTTGCTCGCCTGAGATAGAGTGTCTCATGATAAGCTGTAGACCACACTATTTACGAAGAGAGTTTTCTTTCTATTTCTGTCTATTTACCACCACAAACCGATGCTGGCACTAAGACCGCACTCAACGAGCTGTATAAAGCCATAAGCAAACAAGAAAATGCTCATCCAGAGGCGGCGCTCCTAGTGGCCAGGGTCTTTAATGCAGGAAAACTTAAATCCATTTTACCTAATTTCTACCAGCATGTTACATGTGCAACCAGAGGGGGAAAAAACTCTAGACCACCTTTACTCCACACACAGAGACGCGTACAAAGCTCTCCCTCGCCCTCCATTTGGCAAATCTGACCATAATTATATCCTCCTGATTCCTGCTTATAAGCAAAAACTAAAGCAGGAAGCACCAGTGACTCGGTTAATAAGGAAGTAGTCAGATGACACAGATGCTAAGCTACAGGACTGTTTTGCTAGCACAGACTGGAATATGTTCCGGGATTCTTTTGATGGCTTTGAGGAGCACACCACATCAGTCACTGGCTTCATCAATAAGTGCATCGATGACGTCGTCCCCACAGTGACCGTACGTACGGCAACCAGAAGCCATGGATTACAGGCAACATCCGCACTGAGCTAAAGGGTAGAGCTGCCGCTTTCAAGGAGTGGGACTCTAACCCGGACGCTTATAAGAAATCCCGCTATGCCCTACGACGAACCATCAAACAGGCAAAGAGTCAATACAGGACTAAGATTGAATCCTACTATACCGGCTCTGACGCTCGTCAGATGTGGCAGGGCTTGCAAACTATTACGGACTACAAAGGGAAGCGCAGCCGCGAGCTGCCCAGTGACACGAGCCTACCAGACAAGCTAAATGACTTCTATTCTCGCTTCGAGGCAAGCAACACTGAAGCATACATGAGAGCACCAGCTGTTCCGGACGACTGTGTGATCACACTCTCTGTAGCCGATGTGAGTAAGACCTTTAAACAGGTCAACATTCACAAGGCCACAGGGCCAGACGGATTACCAGGACGTGTACTCCGAGCATGCGCTGGCCAACTGGCAAGTGTCTTCACTGACATTTTCAACCTGTCGTGACCGAGTCTGTAATACCAACATGTTTCAAGCACACCACCATAGTCCCTGTGTCCAAGAACACCAAGGTAACCTGCCTAAATGACTACCAACCCGTAGCACTCACGTCTGTAGCCATGAAGCGCTTTGAAAGGCTGGTCATGGCTCACATCAACACCATTATCCCAGAAACCCTGGACCCACTCTAATTTGCATACCGCCCCAACAGATCCACAGATGACGCAATCTCTATTGCACTCCACACTGCCCTTTCCCACCTGGACAAAAGGAACACCTACATGATAATGCTATTCATTAACTACAGCTCAGCGTTCAACACCATAGTGCCCTCAAAGCTCATCACTAAGCTAAGGACCCTGGGACTAAACACCTCCCTCTGCAACTGGATCCTGGACTTCCTGACGGGCCGCCCCCAGGTGGTAAGGGTAGGTAACAACACATCTGCCACGCTGATCCTCAACACGGGGGCCCCTCAGGGGTGCATGCTCAGTCCCCTCCTGTACTCCCTGTTCACCCATGACTGCATGGCCAAGTACGACTCCAACATCCTCATTTAGTTTACCGACGACACAACAGTGGTAGGCCTGTTCACCGACAATGATGAGACAGCCTTTAGGGAGGAGGTCAGAGACCTGGCAGTGTGGTGCCAGGATAAAAACCTCCCCCTCAACGTGATCAAGACAAAGGAGATGATCATGGACTACAGGAAAAGGAGGGCCGAGCACACCCCCATTCTTATCGACGGGGCTGTAGTGAAGCAAGTTGAGAGCTTCAAGTTCATCGGTGTCCACATCACTAACGAACTGTCATGGGCCAAACACACCAAGACAGTCGTGAAGAGGACACGACAATGCCTATTCCCCCTCATGAGACTGAAAATATTTGGCATGGGTCCTGGGATCCTCAAAAAGTTATACAGCTGCAACATCGAGAGCATCCTGACTGGTTGCATCACCGCCTGGTATGGCAACTGCTCGGCCTCCGACCGCAAGGCACTACAGAGGGTAATGCGTACAGCCCAGTACATACATGGGGCCAAGCTTCCTGCCATCCAGGACCTCTATACCAGGCGGTGTCAAAGGAAGGCCTTAAAAATTGCCAAAGACTCCAGCCACCCTAGTCATAGACTGTTCTCTCTGCTACCGCACGGCAGGCGGTACCAGAGCGCCAAGTCTAGGTCCAAAAGGCTGCTTAACAGCTTCTACCCCCAAGCCATAAGACTCCTGAACAGCTAACCAAATGGCTACCCGGACTATTTGCATTGAGCCCCCCCCCCCCCCATTTTTACACTGCTGCTACTCTCTGTTTATTATCTATGCATAGTCACTTTACCTCTACCTATATGGACATATTACCTCAATTACCTCGACTAACCTGTGCCCCCGCACATTGACTCTGTACCAGTACCCGCTGTATGTAGCTTCGTTACTGTTATTTTTAACAGTCGTGTGAAGTTGGCTGGATGGCCTTTGGGTGGTGGACCATTCTTGATACACACGGGAAACTGTTGAGCGTGAAAAACCCAGCAGCGTTGCAGTTCTTTACACACTCAAACCGGTGCGCCTGGCACCTACTACCATACCCCGTTCAAAGTCACTTAAATATTTTGTCTTGCCCATTCACCCTCTGAATGGCACACAAACCCAATCAATGTCTCAATTGTCTCAAGGCTGAAATATCCTTCTTTAACCTGTCTCATCCCCTTCATCTACACTGATTGAAGTGGATTTAACAGGTGACATCAATCAGAGAACATAGCTATCACCTGGATTCACCTGGTCAGTTTATGACATGGAATGAGCAGGTGTTCCTAATGTTTTGTACACTCAGTGTATACTTGCATTCTCATGTTCTTTCCACCTATATCGTTTTTTAAATTATTTAAATTATTTGTATTATATTTTCTATTATTATCCATATAATTATTACTATCACTGCATTGTTGGGAAAGAGCTCTCAAGGTAAGAATTTCACTATACTGTCTTACACCTGTCGTATCCTGGGCACATGGTGAATAAACATTGAAACTTGGAAGGGTTCACCCAAGACACAGCAGGGAGAAATGATGGAGTGCTGAAAGTGAATGAGCTAGACAGGCCAAAAGAGCTACAGCTCTTATTCTCCGGTGCTGCAAATGTGTTGATGGATACAGGACTCTGGCTCTCAATCTGATCAGTAACCTAGCCACACATCCAGCTGGAGATTTGGTATTAGGGAAGCCATGAAAGTGGTCCTGGTATGGATGCTTGCAAAAAGGACAATGTGGAAAGGTTCCACAAATGCACAGAAAATCATTCTGATTAGGGCAAATATCATAAGACATTAATGTATTTTGTTGGGCCCTATTCAGGGTTGTTGTGGCGGGGAAGGTATGTGCATATAAAAGATCATGCACAGAACAAGCCGAGCTCAACTCTTCCCCTGCTTCATCTATTCAGGTCAACTATTGAGGGATGACTATCACTAGGGCAACAAGTCAAACAAACAATGTGTGTGATTGTATGTGGATGAAACCCTAGACCCAACTAAATTGAATGCCGCCCCACAAAATGCATTGAGATCTGAAGTCATCACAGAAGACCAGAGTAATTAGTAGACTGTAACATAAGTCCTGTTCCTTAGATCCAACCAAGCGTGTGGGTGGAATGGGTTTCTGGGATAATGACTGTTGAGGTTTTCTCCATGTTTACCAGAATGGTGAGCTCTGTAAATACAGGATGTGCCACAGCATTATTCTACCAAGGCTTTGTGTTCTCATCCTTGGCTCATTGACTGGCCCACACAGCCCAGTGAGGAGGAGGAGGATGAGGAGGAGGAGGAGGAGGAGGAGGAGGAGGAGGAGAGCTGTGGAGAGGTTTGGTTGAGTTGGCTGAATACTGTTTATCTATTCCCAGGCCTTTGGGAGCATTAATGGCTGATTCCATTGTTTATCTGAGTCCAGGGGACAGGGGACATCACAATTCTGTGACATACGGCCTTTTAAAATCTCTGAAACATAGCCTATTATATAATATTTTGTATGTTGCTACACTGTAAAACATTTTTGGGATTCAACATACAATTGTAAGGCAATCAGCTGCAATAGGATTGTGAGTTTGCTCAACATTTGGCCAAATAGCTGAACCAACAAACATTGTCAAGTTGAATTGTATGTTCACTCAACTTAGAATCTTTTGCATATTTCCCAGTGTAAAATGTAGCTCTTTATGACAATACATTACAAATATCATAAGGCCTTTCTTTGAGGGACTCATTTATTACATATCATACATTTGCAAATTCATAACATATTGTACGTTTTGCAAATTCTTAACATATAATATGAATTGTAATTCTTAACACATCATATGAAATGGGTGATGGACATCCACAAATTAATACATACCATAAGAAATGTAACTTATCATAATAAATAGTGTCGGATTTACGTAAAGAATAATACTAAATGCTCTGAGACCAGGTTGCAGGGAGGCACACTCCACCAACACGCCACCTCCCACTCCTTGCCAATCCCAAAATAAATCTATGTTCAGAAACATTAATACATTTCTGCCAGTAGTTGACTCATAGTCACAAAGCGAGACCTGCAATTAGTCAAATTAGGGGGTAACTCAATGTCAACTGAGTAAGAGTTAGCATGTGCATTCCATGAACCGAGTGGGTTCTTACTCTGTGCGTCACTCTGTTGCTTCCGTAGCCAGGGGAGATTTCATCTTGTCCTGTCAGTAAATACACTGGAGTCTTCCCTGGTGGTGAGAAGGGAACCTATTGGTGTCACATGTATTAAGTATGAGACTACAGTATAGCATGAGACTACATCTATGGTCGTTTTTACACTACGATAGGTTTCGAGAAAATACCCTCGGCTAGACCTTTTAATATAGTGTAAACTTGTGAAATGCTCACGTCTCCTATGCCACCTCCAGAGGTCACGGGCGAGACTGCAGTCAGATGTATTGTCTCTTTAAGAGAAATGCTCCTACAGTAAAAATCATAATAGCAGATAAATGTTTTTTAAACAGCTGAAATGCATTCCTTACATTTAAGACTTGTTTTATTTAGTTTTTACCTAAAATTGCTGTAACAGCCTGTTACATTCTGAAATTCTGAAACTAATATGAGACTGCAGACTGGGCATTGGCCATTCGACCTGGGGCGTCATCAATAGTCCTTATCTGGTTGTCCATATGAGAGCTGAGTGGTTATCAGGCCTGCTGGGTGGGAGGTAACAGGATGTTCTAAGAGGCTGAGGGATTGTAAACACACTGGGGACACAGAGGTAAACAACTAGAAAGCGGAAGCTACAGGCGGAACAAACCCAAAAGAATAGGAGTTATTATAAACTCTTTGGACACAGAGGAAACAACAATGAGGGATTTAAACTCACTGGGGACAGAGAGGGGACAAAACAGATGAGAAACAACATGAGCGTTAGATACCAGGGGGCAGTCGGAGGGTGGAAGCACATTTGGGACAACGTGAATAGTAAATTCAGGGACACAGCTTTTGTTCTTTGTAAGTGGGAATGGATAATGGGGAGATACACAACATTCGTGTTACGAGGAAAATGTGTTTGAGAGACAGAGAGACAGTGCAGGTCTAAGTACCTTGTTTCACTTCCTGTAGGTTAGTGTGATTTCATTGGAAATAGAATGAAACTTCAAACTTGAAGTGAAAACCAACTTGAAGATGGAAGACTGTCAGTACATAATGAATGTAGGTGTGGATTCTCACTGTCTAAGAAAGTACATGACACAAAGCAGATTTATTGGCCAGTTTACGTGGCGTGCTCTTCGAAGAGAGAGGATGTCACACTCTGCTTAGACAGTGTTGGATAATGTTTAGCAGGGAATGTCCCTGTTATGTAATGTGAATATGACAGACTGTGGAAACAGAGGGAACTTCAATAACAAGCTAGCACACAGTGTGCTAGATGCTGAGGCCATGCAAACAACCACCTCTGACATAAGCAATTACAGAACAGCATAGTCCCAACGAGTGGTGTAAAGTAACTAAGTAAAAATACTTTGAAGTACTTCATATGTAGTTTTTTGGGGGGTATCTGTACTTTACTATATATATTTTTGACAACTTTTACTTTTACTCCACTACAATCCTAAAGGAAATATATAACATTTACATTTTAGTAGACGTTCTTATCCAGAGCGACTTACAGTTAGTGAGTGCATACATATACTTTTTACTCCTATACATTTTCCTTGACACACAAAAGTACTCGTTCCATTTTTTATGCTTGGCATGAGAGAAAAATTGTCAAATTCACGCACTTATCAAGAGAACACGTGGTTATCCGTACTGCCTCTGATCTGACGGACTCTTTTTCCAACACTGGTCCCAACCTACCAAACATATCATAAATCAATATACAAGTGCAATGTATACATAAAATAAATGAAAGGCCGAGCACACGACTTAACAATCATTATTGGTGCCTGGTAACCTAACGTTACACCCATAACCAAGTGACATCCATGACTATATGCTCTGACACTGTATTCTCCACGGTCACCTCCATGTTGATCTTGCAGTGGTTTTGATTAGCATTACAGTATGGCTGGTTTCAGAGTGGGACCTGGGGAATGTGTTTAGAGGATGTAAACTGAGGGGTCTGATGCTCAGGCAGAGCTGTGTCTCTGGGCTGGCCAGTGTTCCCCTGCCCTAGTCCTGTGTGCCAGGCAGCCAAGCTATGAGTCAGACCCTCTGTGGTCAGTGTGGGAGGCTGCTCTCCTTGTTTCACCCCAGTGACTAGTCTCCTCTCCCCCTTCCTTCCTTCCTTCCCTCTATCTATCTTTCCTTCTTTCTCTTTCTCTCTCTTTTCCCTCTGAATCACCAGGGAAGAAGTAAACGCCTGCTTGGCCACATAATATAACTACCCTCACACACTGAACGTGCTTTGAATCATTATTTGCTAATATTACTGTACAATACTACACCAATGGAGGAGGATGACGTAGTACTGTTTTCCCATGTCTTATAAGGAGCCTCTACATCACAGGAGGAGTGAGGACACGTGCCTGTGCCCACGGAGGGAGTGGCCTATTTATTGGGCTGTGTGTGTGAGGTGTTAGGCGCTGGTCAGCACATCTCTGAGAATCCGGTCTCATCCCTATCTGTCTGCCAACCTCCCTCTGTTGGGAAACACAGTGTTACTTGGTTGCCCAGGGTGACAGGACAAGACCTGGACAAGGAAAACATGACTATACTAGTGTCATGTCTCTTCAAGGACCTGTTTTAACAATATGCTGACATGCTTCCACAAAGTGCCCTGTCTCTCTTGGGGGTTGTCCATCCTGTGCTGTCGTTGTTTGTACAGTAGTATCCCACTGCCTCTCACACACTACACTCTTAACACTTTGCAGGATACTATGTCTCCTTCCCGTTGACACAACCCCAGAGCAGTGTTAATTTCGTCAAGAATAACTAAGGAAAAATTCTTAAATTACCAAATTTTCCTGACAAAAACGAATGACGATAACGAGGCGAGATGCCCTGAAAACACAATAACTATTACAAATTACTTTTAATTTTAGTTGACGAAAATGTAACGAGACAAGAATTCCACGTGAGACTAACACTCAGTTTGACATGAAGCTCCTTTTCATTTGTTTTGTCAAATCATAAGCATGCATGCCTTTGCAGAATATTTAATGCAATCCTCTCATTGGCCGATAAAGTCTTTCAGTTGCGCATGCTGCTTGAGCAGAGCCGGCTCTATACACACACAGCTCCCGGGCGGTCACTTCAATCACTCTCTCTTTTGAACTGATGAGCAGCCAGAACACTTCAATTGTAATTTACCTAAATTAGAAACAATAATGTATTTGATAATCTTTGCTTTCATATAAGCTATTTAAACTCTGATCACATCAGAAGCTCATTCATCTGGGTTGCTTCTCTCGTGGTCCACAAATGCCAGTTGTGGTTGCTTCTTTCAGATTGGGAAAACTAATGCTAGGCTATTTGCTGAATTTTAGGAGTATAGTAATACTTCTGGCATTGTTGGAAAGCTCAGATTCTCCGCTTTTCAATTAAATCACTGTTATTTACCCCCCTTTGACGGCTATGATGGGAGAAAGTCAAAGCTGTAAATTGTTTAACCTGTAGCCAAGGCTATAGCCTATAATGGTTAATTATGGCTGGCATTGGTTACAATCTGCCACAGAAGCAATGTTGCAAACTTACAGGAGGGGATAGTAGGCCTAGTTGGACAAGGCTATCTGAATGTGCACATGATGGAAGTTAGAGGTAAATATACATTATTTATTGGAGAAAAATGCACTGACTATTATGTGACTAAAATGACCATGACTAAAACTAGACTAAAAGTATCCAGAGTTTTAGTTGACTGATAATAACAAAAAATGACTAAAATGTGACTAACACTAAAAGTTATTTTAAGACTAAAACTAAGACTCACACTAAATCTAAAATAGCCGCCAAAATGAACACTGCCCCAGAGCAGGGAACACAAAAAGCAGAGGGAAGTGGAGCTGTTGTCCCTTCTCTGGGCTGGGCGCTCCGGGCAGGGTTCTTCCTGTCCTGATAGAGGGAGTGAGAGGAGGAAGAAATAGCCGTGAAAGGAACTGTTGGGAAACGGAAGGAATAGCTGTGCACTTGGACCGCTTTCAATGATTTACAATCTTATCTGAGCGTTGTGGTATGCTTCCACTAGTACAACACATCAGAGTTTGGGAGAGGGTATTGGTGCCTCTTGGCTTCCCTACCCACCTCTAGTAATGTGGCTAATGAGATAGAAATGTCAAATTGTTTAGGAAATAGGAAAATACCCCTATCAAACTTTGTAACACATACAACTTTGTATTCTGCCTCTAAATCTAAAAACAGAAAGGTTTTCACAGTGTTCCAAGTGGCATTTCAAATGAGTTCGGGTCAGAGCTGTAATTAGTATGGCCTTGATGATATCCCGCTGGTGGGAACATTTTACGTGCAGATTTCAAAAGGATTCAAATTAACTGGGAAGACCTCAAAATACATGTTTTACAGTGTACTGTACAGTATGTTTGTGTTTTATGGAAAATGTCAGTTTTATCAGAAACCTTTTTGAACATTCTCTATGCATTCGAAATGCCTGTTTGGGTATTTTGATGTGCACTTTGAGTCAGTAATGATAGATAGAGACACTTACCACATAGTTTTATGTAAGTCGTCTATGTGTCTGTCATTTCAATAGGACCAGTGAACTCTAACCCACCCACAGTCTATCTTTGTCTCTCCCTCCCACTGTCATGGTAAGAAGTCCGTGAAATAATCCTTGACATAATTATTTATGCCATATACAGACAGTTCTGTATTGTACAGTACCATCATTCCAGATGGTTCCCTGTCTCTTATACAAACAATCTGAAAAAACAAACATTTGGAGGGGGCCTGTCTGTCTGTTGGTCTCTCTTCCACTTTCTCTCTCTCTTTAGAGTGGTGTTAGTAACATTGAGTGTGCCTGTGGGAAAAAGCTGTTCTATCTCTGGTGGAGCTGTATGTAAACATGACCTCCTCTTTCTCTGGATCTCTGGATGTGGCTCCCTGGCCCTGGCTCCTTGGCTCTGGCTTTGGGATGATAGTTGGACTTGGTATCATGAAGTGAATTTAGGAAGTTTATCTTGTCAGGACAGTTGTGGTTATCCTGTTGAACTTCGAGGGACTCTTTGTTGGACTGTTTAATTTGTAATCTACACTATAATAATTGTTTTCTCTTTCTCAATACTCTATTGACCCAGAATTTAAGTATTACACGCATCCTGTTTCTGTGAACTAGGTCTATGTTGGATAAAACAGACGTTTTCACACACACACACACACACATACACACACCCAAACACGCATGAACACACGCACACACACACACACCACTGTCATGTCTGCAACTATTTTTGCTTTTGGAGTAAACTAACCTGTCCCCATACACATAATTGTGGTTTTGTACAGTAGTTAGATGGTAGCACAGCCTCTTAATTAGAGGGGAGAAATAATGAGAATGTAGGAGTCATTTGGGAGCAGACTTCTCAAACAGAAAGAGGGGCTTTAGTCTGAAGTCTGTTGTGTTTGATCTCCCCGAAAACCAAAAGTGAGAAAAATAACCCAGCTCAGAACAGAAGCTGTTCTCAATACTTTCTCTGTAGTCATGGGAATACTCTCTTTGAGAGTGTAAAGGAGGGCACACTTTATTTGGGACAAACGAAGGATAAAGAAAGGATGCAACATGTATGTTGTACTGTTGGTCCTTTGAAAAATCTGACTCAGAGTGACCACAATGACAGGTAGTGACAGCCAAAGTAGAGGCTTTCTAACACAACCTGAACTAATGTCATCATCGGTGTCAACCACCACAACATATGATACGAAATACTTTATTGTCCACACGGTCCTCTATTTACAGTGATCCCAGGTCAGAGGGACACATCAGTGGGTGTGTAACCCCTTTGAAGGACTGAGTTTGACCTCTTTGGAGTGGTTAGAACTAGACTGCTTTAGTCTGGGACATTTATTTCAAAGAGCATTTATTGTCCATCCACCACAAGTTATGCAATAGTTACCTTGATATTTCTTCAAATGATTCCAGCTAGGAATCTATGCTTAGTGGTGTGTCTGTGTGTGCGTTTTATTTTTGCAGTTAGTGTAGATTTGGTGTGTACAGTATGTCTGTTATTTTGCTCTAGGGTAAGTGAGCTGTGCCCTGTGAGCTGTGGAAACCTCCCACACGCCCACACCTCCAGGCATCAGAGGAGAGGCCCAGTGTGTTTGGGCCAGAGTAGGGCCAGGCAGGGTGGCTCAGCTCCCCCGGCTGGTCTACTTCCTGCCAGGGACCACGAGGCTCATGTCTCCTTGGTTTGTGGGAGGCCAGAAAGAAGGCTAGAATAAACTAAAGTTGTTTAATTTACAGGCCCGCCAAGTCCATACTCCCATATCACAGGAGGTTGGTGGCACCTTAATTGGGGAGGATGGGCTTGTGGTAATGGCTGGCGCGGAATTGTGGAATGGTATCAAATACAGCAAACACATGGTTTCCATGTGTTTGATGCCATTCCATTCGCTCCGTTCTAGCCATTATTGTGAGCCGTCCTCCCCTCACCAGCCTCCACTGTCCCATATTTCAAACTGGCTTTAAATCAAAGCACCTACCTTTGGTGAGAGGGGCCAGCTGTGTTTGTTTCACTGTCTGATTCATGCCTGCACAGGCAGCATACTGCATCATCCAAATCCACTTTTAATGGGCTGTATATACCGTTGAGATTGTCCTGCACATGACAAAAGATTGTATCATGAAGGAGAGGCAATGCATGTTCGAATTTCACCAAGTAGAAAGGGATGAGGTTGAAAGGATGCTGCTGTCTCTTTCGGATGACAAGTCACCTGGTACAGATAATCTTGACGCCAAATTGCTTAGAGTTAAGTGCTTGATGTATGGGGTGTGCCCAGAAGTCTGGAAAGAGTCAAAGGTTATTCCACTACCTAAGGATAAAAAAATCTGCATTCACTGGTCCCAATAGTCGTCCTATAAGCTTGCTGCCTGTGTTAAGTCAATTATTGGAAAATATTGTATCTGTACAAATCAAGGATTATTTCTCATGTAATGGTCTGATAACGGGTTTTTACAGCATGCATACAAAGAAGGGCATTCTACGAGTACGGCCTTAGCACAAATGACAGATGATTGGTATGAATGACAGGAAGGGCATCTAAGACAACCCAAGCCAAGGACAAATTGCCTTAAATCTACAGTTTTATATAGAGCCATAGCTGAATGGAACTCTTTACCAATCCATATTTCTCTGGCAAAAAGTAAATCCACCTTAAAAAAAAAAAAAAGAACATCTAATGCGATAGACCATATGACTGGACAGGAAATAGAAAGCATTAACTGAATGTTAAATGTGTTACCTGTCAGGTATTTTAATTGTCTGTATTGTCTACTTGTTAAATGTTTGTAAAGTCTTCATTTGTAATTATTTGTAATGTCTTATTAATTGGTGTTGGACCCCGGGAAGATTAGCTAATGATAAGGCGTTAGCTAATGGGGATCCTAATAAAAATTCACAAAAATTCACAAAAGAAGAACAGAGCCTCTTCAGAACAAAGCATGTTCTGTGCTAAAAAGACAATCTGTTTCATGCTTTAGCTGGTAAAAAGTAATGGTAGGGTCTTGTAAGAAGCACATAAAAGTATTACCGTATTTTTCATCCAACTCTTTTGTTACATAATAAAAAAAGAAGATTCATAGCAACAACAACAACCCAGAGAAAATGGGTGATTACTGCAGTCCTTCTCTGCATGGCTTGTCAATTCTGAGGTATTAATACTATGAGCTGTTCCACTGTTAGAGAGAACCTCTTTGAAATGTGGTATAGGGTTCTTTCCTTGGCCCATACATTACATATTGTGTTTTGAATGAAACACCATGATTACCATTAGATCCAGGTGAGTGACTTTGGTTTGCGGGAGGCCAGAAAGAAGGCTAGAATAAACTAAAGTTGTTTAATTTACAGGCCCGCCAGGACTGACCACCAAGGCTATTGTGGCACAGGTTTGGTTATTCATCTGTATTGGCTTTCAGCATGTGACCCTTCGGTTCACAGTCTCCATTCCCTCATGATTGGGTCCAGTACGAGACCGTGCATTTGCACTCTCTTACAAACCCTCTCTGGAACACGTTCTTTCCCCTGAATGAATGCATCCACACAGCTTTACCGCTGTACACGGATGGAAAATGAGAGTTCGGCCGTGACAACATGCTCCTGAGCCTGTACGCCTGCCCATTAAGAAGTCCAGTGAGCACTGAGCCAAAGCAACTCCAGTGTCAGGAATTAATGTGGATGCAGTCCTGCATCAGATCAGGTAGCCTCTCTGACTTCACAAGAGAGCTTAATTCCAGTGGAGAATGGAACAAAAGTAGTCCTGACAAGGCACATACTCTGCCCTGGATGAGTCAGACACTGTCATCAGGCATGCCGGCCGGCCCCAGCCCAACACACACCAACTCACATTGTTCACTTGACTTATCATAACTAATCTGGTGCTTCAGATATGTTCCTCCTCTTTAGGAAGATGTGTTTTTCTCCCCACAGGGAATGTCAAGCTCATTGCTTTTCTAACCTTGAGGTTATTGATCTATCCCTCAGTCCATTAGCTCTGCCCGAATGGAGAGAACATCTGAAATCTTTATCAGTGGCACAGGGAGTGGGGGACCTAGTGTGTGTCTGTGTTTGCTACATCTCCCCTGAGAGGGCATGAATCAGGAAGCCAGGAGAGAGCTAGCTCTCCTAGCTATCAGATCTTGCTTAGATTAATAGATCGCTACATTAGCAAAGCCTTGACCTCATCCTCAGAAGACTGCCATAGGAAACACAGGAAAATCTGGGATACTCATCGGCTGCATGCCAGGAACTCCTGGATTAACCATTACAACACCAACTTAAATGTTATAACAGTAAAGTGTTAGTGAGAATTTTTTTAGATTAGGGAGTAATGGATTAACAATACTATTGCATTTTAAAACATATTGAATAACCCATGATATGTAGCTACAAGATAGGCCTACTATTGTAAAAGTGTGTCTATTAGGTCAAACTACTCCGGAAAAAAGGCCTACTAGGGATATACTTCCATCTGTGTCAGTGAGTCCTACTAAATTCCTTTGGTTTTGCGAGCTGTGAGCTCAGTTGGCTGTGAACCAGAGGACTGAGATGGTCTGTCCAATGGGACATTCTGGATTAGATCACAGCTGTCCATCTCACAGCTTCTCCCCAGAATAAACATTTCAGTAGTAACATCATCTGACACACTGGACTGTGTGAATCTAGCAGGACGACCACAGGCGAGGTGACAGGATGCACGCTCCACCCTAGTCATCATCACTCCAACCTCCAACTATCCCAACAGTGTAATGCAGACAGGTGGCTTATACAGTAGAGTGATGGATGCTCCTTTGTCTAAATTGTAAATGAAAGGACAGTACTGTCTGTGGAGGCGTGTTTATGGGTATGTTAAAGCCAACAGGTCATAATACCCCCAACTGTGAAACCACATTAAAACACACACACACACACACACACACACACACACACACACACACACAAAATCACACATACACACACACAAACACACACACACAAACACACTCACACAAACACACACACATACAACACACACACACACGCACACAGTTGGGAGACAGTATACAGTAGTACTATAATTTAATGCATTTCTCAAAGAGAAACTACTCATTTTGGGGACAGTTCTACTGTCACCAAGACAATTCTCTACCCACCACTATCTAATAGCAGGCTGTGGCAGCTCTCATAGAGCTCAACATAATGGTGAAGAATGATGCAATGGGTGAGTCGCCCTTACTACTTTTGATCCTACCAAAATAGAAGGACCATAGAAGTACCTGCTGTGATGGAGTACTCTGAAATCCCTCTGTTTCCCAGAAGTCTTCATACTAAAGAGGAAGTGATTCATATCTGAGGCAGCTGGAGGATTCTTGAACGTGTGGTTTGGGTAATGGCTAGAAGTGTTGTAATATGGTCATATTTACATTTTAGTGAGAGATGACAACCTATTACAGGCTGTTGCCTGGGGACTTGTGTTATGTTTCCAAGGCAGAGGCTTGAACGTGTCTGTGTGGGTCTGAGCAGAGCTCTGCCAAGATACATGAAAGGAGATGTCTCAGAGTCAGTCTCAGCCAGGGACCTGGCCTCGCTCCCCCATCTGGACTGACTGAGCACAAAAATATGCTTCAGATTGGCCCTAGACCTGCTAGTTTCTCATCACTATTTACTACAGTAAATGTTTGAAAAAACATTGATGTCCCTACATTTATGAAAATACTTTACAAGAGAAATAGGACAAAAACTATGTATGGGCATGACAATGTGTAGGCCTACTAATTTATGGAGTTAATTCCCTCTTACCACAATAGCAAAACTTCCCAGCTTGCCACAATAACAAAAAACATTATTTTTACTCTGTCCTACTATCCGTGTCCAATGACACCATTTCTGCTATTCCAAGTGAACTTTGAACTCACTGTGAAAATACACGTACGTAACAGGGTAATACATTACCGCAACAGGTAGAGTTCATCAACCTGATGACTTCCATTGTGGATGAGTCATTTTCAGCTATGATGTTTTCTCTTTCTCTTCTATCTGGCACACCCTACCCTTCTTGCTGGAAAGAAAGAAAGCCATAATAATCAGCTGTGAGAATGTAACATCATTCCACATAAATATCCTGGTGTTGGAAAGGGTGAACGATAATGGCAAATTCCCTCAGGTTCAAAGAAAATCAGGGAGGTATGAGTTCTGGCATACTTGAGTAGGATATGGCAGGGTATTTAACCTAAGCCATCAAAAGCTATATGACAGACCCATTGTGTGAATCTGATAGAGGAGTCCAGTGTTTGGGTATAAGACATGTTGAGTGCCTGTACATTTGTCAGTACTTTCATATACTGTCCCAAGCCCTCTCTTCTATGTGAATGTGTTCCCTGCCTGCCTTCCTGTTCGCCTGACTGACTTTATAAGGAACTTCCTGTGTGGTGACATCAGGCACGTACCAGAGTAAAGAGGACGGCTCTGTTAGGGGAGGAAGCAGTGGTGGGAGAGGAGAGGGGCGGGGCATGGGGTAATAATACTCACCACACAAAGTTCTCAAGTCAATACTATCCATTCGCTTTATCTTTCCAATCCAAGTATTTTCCCATTTCATTATCTTACACAGTAATATGCTTCTTCTCTAGTGTGAATACAAAATCACTGTAAATAGGTAATGCCAACCAAAACTGGCAAAATAAACAAAGCAATAGGTATTGATTTTATGCAGTTGCACAGACATCACATGCAACACACAGCTCCCAAGCTCACCTTCCGATCCACAAACACCCATGCGGTGATCTGATCTCACAAACCCACCATTCTTGCCCTTGAGCAAGGCACCCTAATATGCTCCTGGAATGCCGTACTACTATGGCTGGCCCAGTAAAACAACACATTTCACTGGACCTATCTGGTGTACATGACAATTAAACATATTTTATTTTTTGTAATTATAAAAGGGGATTAGAGCGAGCCGGGTCCATCTAGGGCAACATATCTAATGATAAGCTTGTTAGGGCCGGGGGCCAAGGCTGGCTATGGGGATTTACGAAGTCAAGCAACAAGCACACTCTGTTCCCACCACGCACCTCCAGTTTCTGCCTCTATTTATTTAGCACTTCACTTGTTTCTAGTCATTGTATGGCTATGTTTGGTTAGCATGCATGGCCGTAGATAGTTAGTTTAACCTAGTTAGGTTGAAGGGACACACACAAGGTTTTTAATAATAATAATTTGGTGGGTGCTTATATTTGTCATATTTCACACATGTAAAAGTGTATATTAATATGCATGTGTTAATTGGAAATGTGTTTTTTTCCTTTCCCAACCCTGAGACACCCTCGGAGAGTGGGGTCACGGCCAGGGTCTGCTATTATCAGTGTTGGGGAGTAGTGAACTACATGTAGTTCAACTAGTAATTAAACTACATTTTGCAGTAGTTTCATGTTAGTTTAACTAAATTCAAATATTGGTAGTGTTTTCAGTAGTTCATTTCTTTTTTGCCATGTAGTGGTGTAGCTAACTACTGGAACTACACACTACTTGTTTTGAAAAAAAAAAGAAATGGGTGAAATAGGCAAGAATGTATTTAATTTTTCGGCATCAGACCTGCCTAATTTTACTTGAAATATCATTTTTGTGTTTAAAAGGATAAATTACACATTTTGTTAACATTTGACTACAGAGTTATCTGACCTTGCAATTTGGATGTAGTGAACTACTTTTTCAAAGTAGCTTTAGTTAAGTAAACTGTATCTTTATTAAGGGTAGCTTTACTTCTTCTAGTGGGAAGTACAGTGGGGAAAAAAAGTATTTAGTCAGCCACCAATTGTGCAAGTTCTCCCACTTAAAAAGATGAGAGAGGCCTGTAATTTTCATCACAGGTACACGTCAACTATGACAGACAAAATGAGGGAAAAAAAATCCAGAAAATCACATTGTAGGATTTTTTATGAATTTATTTGCAAATTATGGTGGAAAATAAGTATTTGGTCAATAACAAAAGTTTCTCAATACTTTGTTATATACCCTTTGTTGGCAATGAAACAGGTCAAACGTTTTCTGTAAGTCTTCACAAGGTTTTCACACACTGTTGCTGGTATTTTGGCCCATTCCTCCATGCAGATCTCCTCTAGAGCAGTGATGTTTTGGGGCTGTCGCTGGGCAACACGGACTTTCAACTCCCCTCCAAAGATTTTCTATGGGGTTGAGATCTGGAGACTGGCTAGGCCACTCCAGGACCTTGAAATGCTTCTTACGAAGCCACTCCTTCGTTGCCCGGGCGGTGTGTTTGGGATCATTGTCATGCTGAAAGACCCAGCCACGTTTCATCTTCAATGCCCTTGCTGATGGAAGGAGGTTTTCACTCAAAATCTCACGATACATGGCCCCATTCATTCTTTCCTTTACACGGATCAGTCGTCCTGGTCCCAAAGCATGATGTTTCCACACCCATGCTTCACAGTAGGTATGGTGTTCTTTGGATGCAACTCAGCATTCTTTGTCCTCCAAACACGACGAGTTGAGTTTTTACCAAAAAGTTCTATTTTGGTTTCATCTGACCATATGACATTCTCCCAATCCTCTTCTGGATCATCCAAATGCACTCTAGCAAACTTCAGACGGGCCTGGACATGTACTGGCTTAAGCAGGGGGACACGTCTGGCACTGCAGGATTTGAGTCCCTGGCGGCGTAGTGTGTTACTGATGGTAGGCTTTGTTACTTTGGTCCCAGCTCTCTGCAGGTCATTCATTAGGTCCCCCCGTGTGGTTCTGGGATTTTTGCTCACCGTTCTTGTGATCATTTTGACCTCACAGGGTGAGATCTTGCGTGGAGCCCCAGATCGAGGGAGATTATCAGTGATCTTGTATGTCTTTCATTTCCTAATAATTGCTCCCACAGTTGATTTCTTCAAACCATGCTGCTTACCTATTGCAGATTCAGTCTTCCCAGCCTGGTGCAGGTCTACAATTTTGTTTCTGGTGTCCTTTGACAGCTCTTTGGTCTTGGCCATAGTGGAGTTTGGAGTGTGACTGTTTGAGGTTGTGGACAGGTGTCTTTTATACTGATAACAAGTTCAAACAGGTGCCATTAATACAGTTAACGAGTGGAGGACAGAGGAGCCTCTTAAAGAAGAAGTTACAGGTCTGTGAGAGCCAGAAATCTTGCTTGTTTGTAGGTGACCAAATACTTATTTTCCACCATAATTTGCAAATAAATTCATTAAAAATCCTACAATGTGATTTTCTGGAGAAAAAAAATCTCTATTTGTCTGTCATAGTTGACGTGTACCTATGATGAAAATTACAGGCCTCTCTCATCTTTTTAAGTGGGAGAACTTGCACAATTGGTGGCTGACTAAATACTTTTTTTCCCCCACTGTAATCGGTACCTACATTTTCAGAGTAGCTTCCCCTACACTGGCCATTATTAACGGCGACCCTGGAACAACTAGGGTTCAGTGCCTTGCTCAAGGGTAGATTTTTCACAGTGTCGGCTCAGGGATTCGAACTAGCAAACTTTTGGTTAGTGGCCCAATGCTCGAACCACTAGGCAACCTGCTGTCCTGGTGCAGGTCTGAGTTGTTCCAGAAGAAATTGTAACAGACATAGTGTGAATCATTTTGTAAAGTAAATAAGTAATGCTAAATACACATCTGTTGAAAGGTTTTGATACAGTGTATTTGTATTTGTATTTATTATGGATCCCCATTAGCTGCTGCCAAGGCAGCAGCTACTCTTCCTGGGGTCCAGCAAAATTAAGGCAGTTCATACAATTTAAAAAATATTACAATACATTGACAGATTTCACAACACACTGTGTGCCATCAGGCCCCTACTCCACCACTACCACGTATCTACAGTACAAAATCCATGTGTACGTGTGTGTATAGTGTGTATGTTATCATGTGTGTGTATGCATGTGTCTGCGCCTATGTTTGTGTTGCTTCACAGTCCCCGCTGTTCCATAAGGTGTTTTTTTTAATCTGTTTTTTAAATCTAATTGTACTACTTGCATCAGTTACTTGATGTGGAATAGAGTTCCATGTAGTCATGGCTCTATGTAGTACTGTGCGCCTCCCATAGTCTGTTCTGGACTTGGGGACTGTGAAGAGACCTCTGGTGGCATGTCTTGTGGGGTATGCATGGGTGTCCAAGCTGTGTGCCAATAGTTCAAACAGACGGCTCGGTGCATTCAACATGTCAATACCTCTCATAAATACAAGTAGTGACGAAGTCAATCTCTCCTCCACTTTGAGCCAGGAGAGATTGACATGCATATTATTAATATTAACTCTCTGTGTACATCCAAGGGCCAGCCATGCTGCCCTTTTCTGAGCCAATTGCAATTTTCCTAAGTCCTTTTTTGTGGCACCTGACCACATGACTGAACAGTAGTCCAGGTGTGACAAAACTAGGACCTGTAAGACCTGCCTTGATGATAGTGCTCTTAAGAAGGTAGAGCTGCACTTTATTATGGACATACTTCTCCCTATCTTAGCTACTGTTGTATCAATATGTTTTGACCATGACAGTTTACAATCCAGGGTTACTCCAAGCAGTTTAGTCACCTCAACTTGCTCAATTTCCACACTATTTATTACAAGATTTAGTTGAGGTTTAGGGTTTAGTGAATGATTTGTCCCAAATACAATGCTTTTAGTTTTAGAAATATTTAGGATTCATTTATTCCTTGCCACCCACTCTGAAACTAACTGCAACTCTTTGTTAAGTGTTGCAGTCATTTCAGTCGGTGTAGTAGCTGACATGTATAGTGTTGAGTCATCGGCATACATAGACACTCTGGCTTTACTCCATGCCAGTGGCATGTAATTAGTAAAGATTGAAAAAAGTAATGGGCCTAGACTGCTGCCCTGGGGAATTCCTGATTCTACCTGGATTTTGTTGGAGAGGCTTCCATTAAAGAACACCCTCTGCCCCCACAATCTTTTTATCATCAATTTCTCTCAGCCAATCATCAGTCATTTGTGTAAGTGCTGTGCTTGTTGAATGTCCTTCTCTATAAACATGCTGAAAGTTTGTTGTCAATTTGTTTACTGTAAAATAGCATTGTATCTGGTCAAATACAATTTTTTCCAATAGTTTACTAAGGGTTGGTAACAGGCTAATTGTTCGGCTACTTGAGCCAGTAAAGGAGGCTTTACTATTCTTAGGTAGCGGAATGACTTTTGCTTCCCTCCTAGCCTGGGGGCACACACATTCTAGTAGGCTTAAATTGAAAATATGGCAAATATCGTCCGCTATTATCCTCAGTAATTTTCCATCCAAGTTGTCAGACCCCGGTGGCTTGTCATTGTGGATAGACAACATTACTTTTTTCACCTCTTCCACACTCACTTTATGGAATTCAAAATTACAATGCTTGTCTTTCATAATTTGGTCAGATATACTTGAATGTGTAGTGTCAGCAATTGTTGTTTGCTAATCTTGTCAATGACAAAATCATTAAAGTAGTTGGCAATATGAGTTGGTTTTGTGATGAATTAGTCATCTGATTCAATGAATGATGGAGCTGAGTTTGCCCTTTTTCCCAAAATGTCATTTAAGCTTTTTACTATCATTCTTTATGTCATTTAGTGTAGTTTCTTCTTCTTTTTATTCAGTTTAGTCACATGATTTCTCAATTTCCAGTACGTTTGCCAATCGGTTATGCAGCCAGATTATTTGCCATTCCTTTTGCCTCATCCCTCTCAACCATACAATTTTTCAATTCCTCATCAATCCACAGGGATTTAACCGTTTTTACAGTCATTTTCTTAATGAGTGCATGCTTATTAGTAACTGGAATAAGACATTTCATAAATGGGTCAAGTGCAGTGTCTGTTTGCTCCTCATTACACACCACGGACCAACATACAGTGGGGAGAACAAGTATTTGATACACTACCGACAAAAATCCAGAAAATCACATTGTATGATTTTTAAGTAATTCATTTGCATTTTATTGCATGACATAAGTATTTGATCACCTACCAACCAGTAAGAATTCCGGCTCTCACAGACCTGTTAGATTTTCTTTAAGAAGCCCTCCTGTTCTCCACTCATTACATGTATTAACTGCACCTGTTTGAACTCGTTACCTGTATAAAAGACACCTGTCCACACACTCAATCAAACAGACTCCAACCTCTCCACAATGGCCAACACCAGAGAGCTGTGTAAGGACATCAGGGATACAATTGTAGACCTGCACAAGGCTGGGATGGGCTACAGGACAATAGGCAAGCAGCTTGGTGAGAAGGCAACAACTGTTGGCACAATTATTATAAAATGGAAGAAGTTCAAGATGACGGTCAATCACCCTCGGTCTGCGGCTCCATGCAAGATCTCACCTTGTGGGGCACCAATGATCATGAGGAAGGTGAGGGATCAGCCCAGAACTACACAGCAGGACCTGGTCAATGACCTGAAGAGAGCTGGGACCACAGTCTCAAAGAAAACCATTAGTAACACACTACGCCGTCATGGATTAAAATCCTGCAGCGCACGCAAGGTCCCCCTGCTCAAGCCAGCGCATGTCCAGGCCCGTCTGAAGTTTGCCAATGACCATCTGGATGAACCAGAGGAGGAATGGGAGAAGGTCATGTGGTCTGATGAGACAAAAATAGAGCTTTTTGGTCTAAACTCCACTCGCCTTGTTTGGAGGAAGAAGAAGGATGAGTACAACCCCAAGAACACCATCCCAAACGTGAAGCATGGATGTGGAAACATCATTCTTTGGGGATGCTTTTCTGCAAAGGGGACAGGACGACTGCACCGTATTGGGGGGAGGATGGATGAGGCCATGTGTCGCGAGATCTTGGCCAACAACCTCCTTCCTTCAGTAAGAGCATTGAAGATGGGTCGTGGCTGGGTCTTCCAGCATGACAACGACCCAAAACACACAGCCAGGGCAACTAAGGAGTGGCATCTCAAGGTCCTGGAGTGGCCTAGCCAGTCTCCAGACCTGAACCCAATAGAAAATCTTTGGAGGGAGCTGAAAGTCCGTATTGCCCAGCGACAGCCCCGAAACCTGAAGGATCTGGAGAAGGTTTGTATGGAGGAGTGGGCCAAAATCCCTGCTGCAGTGTGTGCAACCCTGGTCAAGACCTACAGGAAACGTATGATCTCTGTAATTGCAAATTAGATATTCTGTACCAAATATTGAGTTCTGCTTTTCTGATGTATCAAATACTTATGTCATGCAATAAAATGCAAATTAATTACTTAAAAATCATACAATGTGATTTTCTGGATTTTTGTTTTAGATTCCGTCTCTCACAGTTGAAGTGTACCTATGATAAAAATTACAGACCTCTACATGCTTTGTAAGTAGGAAAACCTGCAAAATCGGCAGTGTATCAAATACTTGTTCTCCCCACTGTATATTCTTTACATCAACAACATAGGTATCACTACAAAACGTATTGTATGGCGTCTTATACACAATATTAGGTCCAGCCTTTTGAACTTTGGTTTTCCTAGATATGGCTACTATATTGTGATCACTACATCCAATGGATTTGGATACTGCTTTCAAACAAATCTCTTCAGTATTAGTAAAGATATGATCAATACATGTTGATGATTTCATTCCTGTACTGTTTGTAACTACCCTGGTAGGTTGACTGATAACCTGAACCAGGTTGCAGGCACTGGTTACAGTTTGAAGCTTTCTCTTGAGTGGGCAGCCTGATGAAAGCCAGTCAATATTTAAATCACCCAGAAATTATACATCTCTATTGATATCACATACATTATCTAGCATTTCCCACATGTTATCCAGATACTGACTGTTAGCACTTGGTGGTCTATAGCAGCTTCCCACCAGAATGGGCTTTAGGTGAGGCAGATGAACCTGTAACCATATTACTTCAACAGCATTTAACATGAGATCCTCTCTAATCTTCACAGGAATGTGGTTCTGAATATAAACAGCAACACCTCCACCTTTGGCATTTCTATATTTTCTGTAAATGTTATAACCTTGTATTGCTACCACTGTATCATCAAAGGTATTATCTAAGTGAGTTTCAGAGATAGTCAGAATATGAATGTCATCTGTTACTAGCAAATTATTGATTTCATGAACCTTGTTTCTTAAGCTACATATGTTAACGTGCACTATTTTGAGCACTTTTCGTCTGGGATGCTTACTTGTTTTTATTGCTTTACTGGGAAGCTTAGCAGCAGTAGATGTGCTCATGCAGTAGATGTGCTCACAGTGTAATAATTGTGTAATACATAAACAGTGTCATAAAGTCATAGCTTTTTCCAGTACAATGGAACAAGTCCATTATAATTAATTCACATCTAATTTGACTCTATAGTCTCAGACTTGAGTGACTGGCATGGGACTTTATGACCAGAGTAAAGTCTATAAAGACTGTTGTTCTACCGTCTGAGCTGCCCAGCCACTTTAATGACAAACACAGAGTAGGTCCCAGGTAAACAGAAATGTCCCACAGGGATCAGATAAGGAGCAGCAGCCAGACAATGTGGGCACCATTCAGTTACCAAGCAGGAGAATAAACTTCAGAGATGAGTGTTTCTGTCGTGTGTTTGCTGTGCCTGCCTTCTTATCTCCCCTGGAGCCATCCCCATTGCCCACTCCTTTTCTCTCCTTCTCTCTGTCTCCCTTCAGCCTTGTGTGTGAGTGTTTTACATTCATTTTGTCTTTGTTCCACTGAGTCTAGGTGGAAACGATAAAGCACAGCTACAAACAGAGTGTTGATGGAGGCAATGGTACCTCCAGAGTATAACTAACAGAGGTATCCCTTATGGAAAAAGTGTTCCAAAAACACATGTTTTCATGTGATCACGTGATCTTCTGTGAAGTTAATGTGATAACATGTGACAACATGTAAAGCAACATGTAATAACATGAAACTACACATCTGAAAACGTGATCACATGTGAAGTGTTCCAAAAACACATGTTTTCATGTGATCACGTGATCTTCTGTGAAGTTAATGTGATAACATGTGACAACATGTAAAGCAACATGTAATAACATGAAACTACACATCTGAAAACGTGATCACATGTGAAGTGTTCCAAAAACATGTTTTCACATGATGATTCATGTGATTTTCCATATGTGAAATCATGTGGTTTTTCTGTAAGGGATATATGTATGTGTGTGTGTCGTATTCTCTGAACACAGTTGTGTTCAGACAGGTTCAAATTCAGTCTAGGGTCCTCACGCATCCTCTGTCTGCCCAGGGACTGACAGGGATCAGCCACTGTGGCGCCACAAGAGGCTGTGAGCCCAGAACAGCTTGTTAAATCCGTACCTGAGTTTCTAACAGGAATGACCTTATCTTTATGCTGTAATACAACATGCGATTTAGTCAACTTATCGTACAAAATATATATTCCCCTCTCTCCAGTCCAACTAATACAAGAGTGTAAGACTATGGTCTCCAAATGCAACAATGTGTGCTGTGTTTATTTGTTATTGATAAGCACTATAAACACGTACTCCCTGCATAATCTGTAACAATTAAAATACTGAAACACCCAATATACAATGTGCAACACGCAAGGGCTGTAGATAGAACTGACTTGTGTTATATCAGATGATAATGTATCATAGCCTACTGTACAATAAAGCAATCACACAATTTCTACCAATGTTTACCAACTGTTTATTACATCTTCATAAAATATCTGTAAATCTATCATTCCTAGTGTAGCCTATAAAACACATATAATCTGCCTATAAATCATTTTAAGTATACATGATTAATGTAACGTGAAACCATAAAATATTCATCAATAAAGTCTACTGTGCAGGTGTTCTGTGTACAAGCCTCTAAATTGAAAGCTATGTCTTTAAGAGTTGAGTGAAAGGCGGAGCCAGAGTGTTCTTGTGTTGTGTGGTGGAGCTTAAAAGAACATCGCTCACAACAATAGTATTGAGAACTCTCCTAGAACAGAGTAGTTATAGTGGCAAATGTGCTGTCCTTTATTTCGGCTCAGGTGACATAGAAGACTGAAGCTTCTAGATTGGCCCAACTAATGTCTACAGCAAAACAGGGGAGCTAGAACTGTCGGCAATAGAGGATTCTAAACGCTTGTGGAAGTGACAGCGGATGTGAAAACTGCGAGGTTGTAAGGTGAGCTCTAAAAACAACTTGGTTTGACGTGACATGTAGCTATTATTCTTTTTTGGTGTGTTGATGACGACAGCAGTGATTGATTCAATCCCTCTTATATGTCAGCCGATACATTGTGTCATACATTGACATTGTATCCCCCTGTTATAATATCTTTATTATACCGCTATCATTATGCCTCTCATACTAAAGTCAATATGTTAAACAGTAAGCAATTTAAAGTTGGAACAACTTGTTGTCCTTGTATCGTAAACATTACCATTGTAATGTCATAAGAATCAAGATAAGATGGATCCTTATTTCATCACTTACTTGAGATCGGAAACGTATATTATGGAGTGAGTCACCTTCTTGGAAAGCTCTTACAATCGATCCTGTAAAGCAAGGGGGTGTGCGCGCTGTTTCCTTGCAACACAGGTAGAGCAAGTATGGTTGCTCGGAAACCGCTGCAGGGGTGTCATAAGTGGGGTGTGAACTTGTATGTGTTGCTGTGCCCAATGTGTCACGAGCTATAGTGAGGTATGTCCGAAATGACACCCAATTATATAGGGCTTTGGCCAAAAGTAGTACACTGCGTGGATAATGTTATTTCAGACGTGCACAAAAGGGTTAATATTGTTGGTGTGTAGCTACATGGTGTGTAACACCATACCTCTTGGCCTGGAGTGACTGTGCAGAGCTCTAGGTCTGTGTCTTGGTCTTTTGCTAGTAGGCTATGCATGTCAAATAGAGATTGTCATCATCACAAGTGTTTAACATACCTCTTGTCTTCCCACACTACAAAAGATGATATGTTCTCTGAAATAAATTGCCTGCAACGTTCCCATTCATTATTTTGTCTAACTACACATTTGTTTAATCCTGTTGCCTCTAAATACATTCAATGTAAACTATGGTTGCACCTGTTGCCAGAGGAAGCGCTAGTCCCTAGGGGTTCATTATCGAGGATCAAGTTGCTTCCCATCCCCTCCGAATTGTATCCAGGGCCCTGGGCAAGGGATGGAGAGATGACATGTTGGACAATTTTGCCCGAGCTGACATCCCGGGCATGCTGTTGTTACAGAACTTTGTTTCTGAATGACCAGCTGTCGAGGCAGCACATCAATCTATCCATTCTCTAGACCTGCTGGGGTCTTAAGATACCATGGATGTGTTCTCACTTCCTGATGATTCATGGTTGAAGATAGATCTACAGTATGTTGTTCTGGCCATGCATTTGTTGTTCTTACAATGCAGAAAACACATTGGATGAACTATTCCTCCATAGGAACAGCTCTACATGGCATAGACTTCTGTGAAGTTGTGGTCTCCAGCATTTGGGCAGAGATGACCCCCAGGTCAGGTCTAGCCCACATGTTGCCACTCTACTCAAAGGAAGTCAGGGGCTATGGTGTGATGCACTCATTCCCCTCTTCTACTGGCCACAGGTTCCTAATTAAAATGAAGGTCACCAGAACCTGTTTATGGTCCATACATAAAACATCAGGGTGTCGTGCAGGCATGACAATTACTGGCTATTACTAGTCTGACCTGGGATTAATGTTATCCTGAAGACTGACTACATTGGAACATTACTTAATAATGTGCTGGTGTTCCTAAACGGTGGCATTTAAATTAGCACATTGAGTAAGCAAGAGAAGACTTCTTTGCAGGGTATGTGTAATTAGATATGCTGGAATTTTGTAACATCTGTCAAACAAAGTATCACAATTATTTGTTTACACTATATGTTCCCCAGACGTGACTTGATTTCCTCCTTCTGATCCATGCTTGCATTTAGCTCAGCCCTGACACACATTTGACATGACACAAACATCCAGGTCATCTGACATGGGAAGTGCTTGCAACACCAGGCATATCTCTGGTTACAGGAACAGTCCTGTCTAAAAGAGATCTCCAGCACTGCAGTCAAAGATACCTGCCTACTGGGGTTCAATCAACACTGCTGTTGTATAAAGACACTGTCAGTGTTTTCGGGTTTAGTTTAAAATTCAGTTATTCATTTTTTTCTAACTGACATAAAATCCAGTAGGAAGATGTATGACTAACACTTTACTTAAAGTCAATAGGTATTATGCTTGTAATAATGATATATTATTAAAAGGCTTATCATACCGTATTTCTAAGCTACAGTTTTTTAACCGACTGTAAATGGCTGTTAAAGTTAGACATTATTACATGATACGAATACATTTTATGTGAGTGTACATGCTTCTAAAAGTCTTGCAAGGCATTATAGCCCCATCAAAACACATTATACCTGTTGTATACACGATATTATGTTTAACAAGAACAGTCATGTCACTAGCAGTTTTCCTCTTTTTGTGTTCTGTTTCCTCTCAGTGTAAGAAAATAACAAGTATTGTTTGTGTACTGTGTATAGCATGTACATGTTGTCTGTAGCAACTAAAGAGAGCATTATGTGTGACATATCGCTTTCTGTCCTGAGGGCGTGTAGGGGCACAAGTGTCTTAAAGTCCCATCAAACTGAACATTTGTCATTACACAGCCAGAGGAGCCAAGGATAATGTTTCTCCATGTTCTTTTTGAAAACCACTACCGGAGTGTGAGGCACAAGGCCATGGCTCTTTAATTAGTGGCGGGCAGGCTAGCAGCCCTGGAAAAAAGAAAGGAGGAGGGGCAGCTTTTTGGCCTCCCATCAGGATTTTTTTCACTACTACATGGAGAAAGCTTTTAGGTTCTGATATTAAATGCAAAATACAGCACCAGAGGCTACTCGTCATCAGAGGATTGTGTCTCATGTTGGTGGAAATTTGTCAATAAACAAAATGGAGGATATCTAATCGTGCTTTTATAACTGGCTCCTGCCTCGGACCCTCTTCACTTTCACTCATGTTCCTGTCTCTTGGCTGTTACAGATCCAGCAGCAGTAGCCAGCCGGGGCTAGCCGAGCATTTCCTGGCTTTGATGCGACCCGATTGTGCCTGGAGCATGTCCACAGCGGGCCTGACTGCCAAGGAGATCTGTTTACCTGCAGACAGCCCCTTCCTGCGGGCCAGTCACTGTCTCAGCATGGCTGGAGCCAAGCCCTCGTGGAGCCACCACCATGAGCTGGACAAGTAAGTCTCCCACGTGCAGGGTTGGAGTAACTGATGACATGTATTCAGTTACATGTAAAAATGGAACTAATTAGTTATGTTACCAGCCAAAAATATTGTAATCAGATTACAGATACTTTTGAAAAACTAGATGATTACTTCTTGGCTTACTTTTCAATTCAGAAAGGATGTTTGCGAAAAAAAATACATTGACACCTTTCTCAATGACATTCAATTCTGTATTGAAAAAATTTGCAAGTTTGTTAAACCTGAACGAGTCTGACCACAAGTTGGAGACCACTATGATGACACGCCAAATGTGTTTGATGGATCCTTTTTGTCTTCTTCTAATGCCTCTTAAAGGGAAAGTAATCCAAAAGTAACTGAAAGTAATCAGATTGTTACTGAGTTTGGGTAATCCAAAATATACATTACTGATTACAATTTTGGACAGGTAACTAGTAAATGTAATGGATTATGTTTAGAAAGTAGCCTACCCAACCCTGCCCACGTGTGTCCCGTTACTAGAATAAGATTTTTATTACAGTTAATATTTTACCAAGGGTATTCCTGCAGGGATGGTTGGAATTATTTTAACTACATGTAGCTGGGACAATTACTCAACAATGTGCGTCATGTCATTTTACAGCTTGTACTTCAGTATGGATGCAGCACCCACGGAATACAACTTTCAATTTCAGCAGCAGGTGCCACCATCGCTCAATTCTGAGAGTAAGTACTGGACCCAGTCACTGTAGATTCTATTACTATTTTACCAACCACCACTTACACCCACAATCCTTCCATTTGCCCTCTGCCTTACAAGGAGGGATTTAATACTATGCCTCTGAGCCAACTGGTCAATGTTTACTGGGAGGTTTTCCTGTTTCTATAAGAATAGAAAGCCAGAATGGCTGCCAAGGGCCTGACCTGCTCTAAATATATCCTGGGGAATGTTTAACAAAACCCTGAGAGGAGAAGTGCTTTCAAGTAATTAAGGTGTGCCTCTCTGTTGACCTCCACTCTTCCAGGAACCTTTTAACCTAGAGACCCTGCTGGGAGCCTGGCAAATGTTAATTAGTGATGTACTATGGTTGTAATTGTTACCAAATGCCAATATTGGTTTTCTAACCACCTTCTCTCCTCTCTCTACCTCTGCAGGACAGAAACATAGCCCTGGTGCACAGCGATTACCCCCAAAGAAGTCCCGTCCAACCAATCTGTCCCTGTCATCCAGCGCTGAGCCCTCCACCCCTAGCCCTGCTGAGGATGACCAGGTGGTCCCGTCCTTCCAGAGGTTGTCTGTGTACGAACGCTGCAGTCCCCCACACACACCTAGCCGGGGGGCCAAGCCCCTGCCCCCTCTCCCTGGGCGGGCAGACCTTTCCCCTGACCAGGCCATGGACAATGAGGTGGAGTTCTTCACCAGTTCAGATGACAGCCGTTGCTTGGTGCCTGAGCAGTGTCTCCCTAAACCCTCTGCCTTCCGCTACGGAGCCCCCAGCCGCAGGAGCTTCAGGCGCTGTGGACAGATTAACTATGCCTACTTTGAGGGCCCAGTGGGGCAGCAGAGACCACAGGAACAGCAGGAGCAGCAGCGGATACAGGAGCAGCAGCGACAACAGCAAGAGCAGGAGCAGCAACAAAGATTGGAGCAGGTAGAGCAACAGCCATCGGAGCATCCAGTGTGTCCCAGACAGCAGGACCGAGCCCAGAGGAAGCTGCGGCGCTCTCATTCCGGCCCTGCTGGCTCCTTCAACAAGCCGACGTCCCTGCGCCTGTCCTGCCACCACCGCTACACTCAGGGCATGGACAAACCAGAAGTACCCCCCCGCGTGCCCATCCCCCCACGTCCCAACAAGACTGCAGACTACCGCCGCTGGTCAGCCGAGGTGTCCTCTGGGGCCTACAGTGATGAGGACAAGCCTCCCAAGGTGCCCCCCAGGGACCCTTTGTTGTCTCAAGGCAGCTCCCGTACCCCCAGCCCCAAGAGCCTCCCCTCGTACCTCAACGGTATTATGCCCCCTACGCAGAGCTTTGCCCCAGACCCCAAGTACGTGAGCCGGGTTTTACAGAGGCAGAACAGCGAGGGGTCTCCCTGCATCCTGCCTGTCATGGAGAACGGCAGGAAGGCCAGCACCACACACTACTTCCTGCTTCCACAGCGGCCTGCCTACCTGGACAAACCTTACTTGGAGAAGTTACTCCGGGATATGGACTGCCCGGCAGGTCGCAGTAGAGGGGCTTCAGACCCAGAGTGGGATTGTCAGACCAGGAGGAACGCACAGGTGGATTTAGTTTGACCTGGAGGAGACGAGTTATGGAAGGACTCCACTGGACACGAGCAAACAACCTCTGGGCACAAAGTGCCTCAGGACACTGAAGCCTTCAAACGCTTACTGCTGCTTTAACACTGACGAGGTTGGTAGTTTTACCTCAGTATTCTAAAAACACAGGGTATTTGACATACCATTTAGTTACTGGGACTTTTGGAATTGCAATCACAACACATTATCTAAATGTTGTCTCTTTAACTATTGAGTGTGTGTGTGGGTGATATTTAACAATTTAGAGTGATTATTTTTTTATATAGTTTCAGTACATTGAGTATATGTAAATGTTTTGCTGATACAGTGGTTCAGTTTGAGGGTATAAGCAGGACTTGTGCCTCATGTTCTCAGTGTTGTGTGTCTCACAGGTAGAGGACATTTTGTGAGGTGTATATTGTGTTTTGATAATTGCTTTTGTGTCTCAGAACTTAGGGACAAAGGGTCAGTAAAGCAATTATTATATTGTGTTGCATCTATGAAGTCTAAAGAAGAGGCCAATGTATTTAAACACGTTAAATGAAGGATTCTCCACCTACATCCCAACCCTAACTCCTATTTTGTATAAGCATGAAAATAGGAATGCACATATCTAGTGTCCTGCCTTGTTGAAATGTCTGTCTTACTTAGGCCACTATGTTTATGGATGGCAGTGTGTTTCTGTGTTCCCTCACTGGACGTTTTCTCCGTACCAGTAGGGGGAGTGGAATATTGGTATACATGTATCCAGTGGAATGTCTAGTGCAGCTTGTACTTTGTGTTAAGCGTGTGTGTACGTGGTGCACGTGTGTTTGTGTTTTCTCTGCTGATTTTGTGACTTTTCTACCATACTGTAGAAAATTAGATTAACAATATTTGTTACTGTTCTCTGCCTGTTTTCAGCACTGCTTCCAAGTACATGGTTGCAAAGTGTATCCTCCCTAACCCCTATACTACTTTCTTTCAGTCTCAAGATGAAAAAATGTGTTGCACAAAAATGTGCCTGTTGAAAATATGTGAACGTATGCTTTTCTTCACTGAATTGTATCAAAACTGTTTGGGGAGCTCAGTAGTTGGTCAAGCTGTGAGTCATTGTCTAGAACTAACTTGCCTTCAATACTACCTCCCAGGAGAATACAAATCAACATATTACCCAACATTTTGTGGACTGTAATCCTAAAATAATTAGAATTGAAGAATACAATTATAACCAAAACATTGCCAAATATTTCTTAAAGGCCCTCAGTGAAAATATGAAGCGTATGAAAATCCAAACCACTACTTTACTCAGTCAATTTACCATGTTTTAGAATTATAAACACAATCAGACCTTTCATTATATGTGTGTGTGTGTGTGTATATATATATATATATATATACACACACACAAGTGATTGTGGATCACAGAGATGTTGGGCTCAACTGATAACATAGACTTATATTATGCAGACTGCGTAGGGCTTACCTACCTGACAGACTTTCCAGTTCTGCTCATGCATTCCTGCCTGACATGATTGCAGTGGGTGTGGTCCAGAGACTTTGGCTGCTGGCGGCCAGGAAACAATATACATTTTATTGTTAAAGATTATTCAAGAACCATGATGACATAGTAAATGTAGCAAGTGCGTGGAAGTAATCCTGGATATAAAACATGGTGTTCCAATCCAATATCAGATTAGCGCAAATGGTCACTTCAGTACATTTTCCCTCAAGGGCAAAGGGAAAACAAACCTAGCCGAGGCCATGTTGTTTTTATATTTAATGTATAAGAAATTGTTTACATAGTACACTGATATGTTATTTAATCTTGTCTTATTGGAAACAATGAAATCAAATGAAGGCTTTAGTTCATCGACAACAATTGACATTATCTGCTGTGGTGAAACAAATGCACAGGGAGTGCTGTGTCACGGTATTTAACATAATTCCATTTGTCATTATGAATAGTTGATCAATGTATCAGTCTTTAAAGGAGAAAATAAAATGACTTATTTATGAATCTGTCTTTGTTCTGTATTCTGTGTTAGTTGCATGTGTTTAATGGTGTGAGATTAACTCTGATTCAGCTGTTTGGCCTGTTTTATCACCCACACCCTCATGCAGCACCTCATTACAGTTGGCTGTAGTCCAAACACACAGCAGAGTGACTTACTTACAGACAGGTATACCTTACCTTCCCCTTCCTAGTTGAAAGTATGACTCTTTCCCCCCTGGCTACCTGTTGAGCAACTTAAAGAGGCTAGGTAACCTGGTGGCTCAGGTCTTCAGTGCTTCATGTTGTCGTGTTTCACTGTGGGAGTCCATAGCTTAAATGATGACTGGGAGAGTTCTCTTCTTACTTGAAAATATTTGTCAGTGCAGTCACTCATTTATAAGACAGCTAAACACACAGAGTAGAAGGACTGAAATTGTTAGTGAGTCCAGACTCGAACCCAAGTTGTCAAGAATCCGCACTAGAGGAACGTTGTTATTGTTTATCGTTCTACAGTACACCTGTCAATCAACTGATCAACGAATCCCACTGCATGCTGTAGGCCTATTAATAAGGTGGTAACACAAGACCATTTAGTGTGTTCATTGTCATAGTGACAACTGCTAATAATACTTAAATGTACACTACCGGTCAAAAGTTTTAGAACACCTACTCATTCAAGGGTTTTTCTTTCTTTTCTACATTGTAGAATAATAGTGAAGACATCAAAACTATGAAATAACAAATGGAATCATGTAGTAACCAAAAAAGTGTTAAACAAATCAAAATATATTTTATATTTGAGATTCTTCAAATAGCCACCATTTGCCTTGATGACAGCTTTGCACACTCTTGGCATTCTCTCAACCAGCTTCATGAGGTAGTCACCTGGAATGCATTTCAATTAACAGGTGTCCCTTCTTAAAAGCTAATTTGTAGAATTTCTATCCTTCTTAATGAGTTTCAGCCAATCAGTTGTGTTGTGACAAGGTGGGGGGGGTTAGCACTATTTGGTAAAAAACCAAGTCCATATTATGGCAAGAACAGCTCAAATAAGCAAAGAGAAACAACAGTCCATCATTACTTTAATGCATGAAGGTCAGTCAATACAGAAAATGTCAAGAACTTCTAAAGTTTCTTCAAGTGCAGTCGCAAAAACGATCAAGCGCTATGATGAAACTGGCTCTCATGAGGACCGCCACAGGAATGGAAGACCCAGAGTTACCTCTGCTGCAGAGGATAAGTTCATTAGAGTTACCAGCGTCAGAAATTGCAGCCCAAATAAATACTTTACAGAGTTCAAGTAAGACACATCTCAACATCAACTGTGTGAATCAGGCCTTCGTGGTCGAATTGCTGCAAAGAAACCACTACTAAAGGACACTAATAATAAGAAGAGACTTGCTTGGGCCAAGAAACACGAGCAATGGACATTAGACCGGTGGAAATGTGTTCTTTGATCTGGAGTCCAAAGTGGAGATTTTTGGTTCCAACCGCCGTGGCTTTGTGAGACGCGATGTGGGTGAACGGATGACCTCTGCATGTGTATTTCCCACCGTAACGCATGAAGGAAGAGGTGTTATGGTGTGGGGGTGCTTTGCTGGTGACACTGTCTGTGATTTATTTAGAATTCAAGGCACACTTAACAAGCATGGCTACCACAGCATTCTGCAGCGATACGCCATCCCATCTGGTTTAGGCTTAGTGGGACTATCATTTGTTTTTCAACAGGACAATGACCGAACACACCTCCAGGCTGTGTAAAGGCTATTTTACCAAGAAGGAGAGTTATGGGAGTGCTGCATCAGATGACCTGGCCTCCACAATCCCCTGACCTCAACCAAATTGAGATGGTTTAGGATGAGTCGGACCAAAGAGTGAAGGAAAAGCAGCCAAAAAGTGCTCAGCATATGTGGGAACTCCTTCAAGACTGTTGGAAAAGCATTCCAAGTGAAGCTGGTTGAGAGAATGCCAATAGTGTGCAAAGCTGTCATCAAGGCAAAGGGTGGCTATTTGAAGAATCTCAAATATAAAATATATTTTGATTTGTTTCACACTTTTTTGGTTACTACATGATTCCATATTTGTTATTTCATAGTTTTTATGTTTTCACTATTATTCTACACTGTAGAAAATAGTAAAAAATAAAGAAAACCCCTTGAATGAGTAGGTGTTGTAAAACTTTTGATCGGTAGCGTACATATAATTAAAAAAAATAGATAAAAACGTGCTTTTATATATAACAATTCAACAGCAAACGCCGTTTAGCCTGCACATCTTTTACAGCATGTCATTGCTTGCCTAGTTGCTCAAGTGGTATGCAAGTTGGTTGTCCATTCCTTTATATCTTATTTTTCACTGTGCTCATCTCTCTGTCTGTCCTGTGCAACAATTTGCAATGCATCAGTGCAACAATGTTATTGTAATATATAGGACACTGAGGCAGGGATGCGGGTAGAAGAACCACGTTTATCTGATGTCGTGGGTCAAATACATATGATCACATGTAGTAATTAGTAACAGCGCCACCCTTATACATGACATCTCCCTTGCTTTAGACTTTTTTTCAAAACAAATGTTGCTTTTTTCTTCACGACATACAAACATCACAATTGTCATCACATTGTTATTATTGTCTTTTCAATGTCTTCTTTTTTCTTTTCTTGTTTGAATTAAAGAGAAGACGAGGAGGCGGCCAGTACAATGCAATAAACTTTAGTGAACTATTAAACAGATTTTTTTAAATTATAAACACTATGACAGAATTTTTTTTTTTTTTCATTTTTTTGTTCCTTTTTTCAGTATAGTCTTTTGAATACTGGTAGTGTTTTTGCATTCTGGTAGGTCTTCCATAACGAGTTGATTTCACTGGTGTGTCAGTGGTTACTTTGTTGCTTCCCACTGTTTGTGTTGGTGTTCTTGGAGCTGGAGAACACACAGGTGAGTAGTTTTCTTCCAGGATGACACTTGTTTCAGGTTCTCTTTCCACAGGAAAAGGTATGTCTATTATGGTTTCTGAGTGTGTCTCTGGGTGTGTCGTTTCATGTGTTTTTAACAGGTGTCTCCGGTTCCTTCTGTAGATTCTCTTGTTTGGTGTTTGTACTATGTATGATCTTGGCTGGCCATGCTTTCCAAGTACAATTGCTGGTTGCCATTAGTTGTCTTGTCGGATCCTGACTCGTTCTCCTTCCTTCATGACCGTAACCTTACGTGTGCCTTGGTCAAAGTAGTGTTTTTGTCTCTGTTGTCTGCTTGTGAGACGGCTCCTGACATGCTGATAGAGTCCTGGCTTTAACAGTCTCTTTGACGTTGGAATCTTTGTCTTCAGTCTCCTTCCCATTAGTAGTTGTGCAGGTGAGAGACCTACTCCATCCAGGGGTGTGTTTCTGTACTCAAGGAGAACTATGTAAAGATCTCCGTTGCCATCTTGTGCTTTTTTCAACAGGATCTTCACAGTCTGAACTGCTCTCTCAACTTGGCCATTTGCCTGTGGAAATCCAGGGCTCAACGTGACATGTTTGAACTCCCAGCTGGTAGAAAAGTCTGACATTTCTTGACTCACCAGCTGTCTTCCATTGTCAGAGCGCAAAACGTTGGTCACCCCATGCCTTGTGTAGATTAACTTTAGTACTGTAATGATGTTTGTTTGTTGTCCCACTGAGCTTGGAGATTTCTGGGTATTTTGAGTAGTAATCCACACATAGTAGATATTCTGCGTCATTGTAATGGAAGAGGTCCACTACAACTTTGGCCCAAGCTCTCTCTGGGATTGGATGAGAAATTAGGGGCTCTCTTTGGTTGTTGTTTTTGTTTGTGTTGCGTGTCCGGCCATCCTTTTTTAACTCTTTCTGTGACCAGTCTTAACTCTTCATCTTCTGCTGTTGCTGTTTTGAATTGCTGCAGTTTCTCTTCTGAAAAAGGAAGTTGATGAGCGGTGAAGTTTACATCCAGCTCACCATCCAGCAATTTCTCTCTGTTCCTTCGGGTATGCTCGGCTCAATGCATCAGCGATGTGCATCTCCTTTCCATCTCTGTAGTCTCATCAGCATTCTCTGCAGTCTGGCTGATGATTTCTGGAGCGACTTCTTCAAGATTATTGTGGTCTGACTCCAGCTGGATCTGTTTTCCATAACAGTATTGATGAAACTTCTCACAGCCATACACTATCACCAGTAGCTCTTTTTCGATTTGAGCATATCTCTTTTGACAGTCTGAGGGCCTTGACCCATATGTGATTGGCTGACCATCTTGTAGGATCACGGCTCCCAAGCCTTCTGAGCTTGCATCCACAGATAGTGTCAGTGTTTTTTTCACATCGTAGTACTTTAACAATGGTGCATTGCTTTCAAGTGTTTTCAAGCTTTTGAAGCTCTGTTTCTGTGCAGACTCCCAGTGCCACTGACCGTCTCCTTCCAGCAGTTGTCTCAGTGGTGCGCTGACATCTGAGAGATTTGGGATGAATTTTGTGAGATACTGCAACATTCCCATGAACCTCTGAAGCTCTTCTTTGTCCTCTGGCTCTGGCATTTCTTGTATTGCTCTGACCTTTTCGGAGTCTGGTTTCAGGCCTTCTTTGCTTAACACATGTCCAATGTAGCTGATTTCTGTCATTCTGATTTTGCACTTGTCCTTATTCAGTTTCAAGTTGATGCTTCTCAGTCTGTCTAGTAGCTGTCTCAGTCTCCGGTCGTACTGCTCTGTGTCATCACCCCAGACAAGAATGTCATCCATGATGTTCACGACACCTTCCAGACCTTACAAATGCTGGGGGAGGCACCTCTGTAACACCTGTGGAGAGGACGTGATTCCAAATGGCAGTCTCTTGAATTAATACCTCCCAAACGGCGTATTGAATGTGCAGAGTCGGGAGCTCTGTTCATCCAGTTGGATTTGCCAGAATCCTTGGTTTGCATCAATAACTGAAAATACCTTAGCGTTAGCAATTTCAGCAACTACTTCTTCAATGGTACATAAAGGATAATGTTCTCTCAATGGTTTTGTTGAAATCCTGTGGGTCCATCCATACCTTTATTTTGTTTGGCTTCACGATTGTCACCAAGCTGTTTACCCATTCAGTAGGCTCTGTTTGCTAGACAACGACATCCATCTTTTTCATGCAGTTCAGTTATTTTTCAAGTTTTTATTTTAGTGCTACAGGCACTTTTCTAGGTGAGTGAACCACTGGTGTGACTTCCGGATCTACATTTTACATTTTCGTCATTTAGCAGACACTCTTATCCAGAGCGACTTACAAATTGTATGTAATGAACTCCTGGAACACATCCAAGTCCTGTAAATAAATCTTCACATTCACTCAAAATGTCAGTCTCTGTCTTGTGTTCAAGCTTAAATATTTTCTGTATTAAGCCCATTTCCAGACAAGCTGATCTTCCAAGTATTGCAGGTTTTCTTGCCCTTTGGCGCCATCTAGTGGCAAGAATACGTCAACAGCTTTCTGTTGGATTTTTGCAGGGAATCCTCACTCTCACTTTCAGCGTTTTTAAATCTCTCACGGACATGACGTTACACTTAGCTCCTACATCCAGTTTAACAGTACGTTTCTCGTTGTTTATTTTCAGTCCACTGCTCTTTCTCTGTCTTTTTCTCATTGACATTCAGAGTTGCTAGCTGAGCACACATTGTATTTCACTCTGTTTCACTTCAATTGTCATCATGTCTTCATTTCGCTCTCAATGCCGTGGATCCTCCGGTTTTCTGTGTGCGTGAGGAGCACATTTTGGCATAATTATTTTTTTCTGTGACACGCTTTGCATATCTGACGGTATGCAGGACCCTTTTTTTGGTTCATGTTTGTACCCACAACGTGAGCATTCTCCCTGCGAGCTCTCTTTTACTGGCTGTGCACCGTCTTTCTTTTTTGTCAATTTTTGTGTCCTCTTTTGCATATGCACTTTGTGAACGTGTAACTCGACTCGACTTCGTCATGAAGCCATTTCAGCTGGCTCTGGCTCACTTCACTAGTCTATTGCTCTAGCTAACAGGAGATCTGGTTGTCTGAGTAATCTGCCTCACACTTGGTCATTTGTGATTCCACACACAATTCAGAAAGTTCGCATAGAAAATAGACGCGACAATTGCCTACTAGGGTGCGTTTCCATTTAACTAGCTTGTGTCGATGAAAACAGCTGGACGTAAAGACGGCACACCTATAAAGAAACTTTTCTTCAAAACCTACAGTGTCGAATAAAAATGTAGTGGTTGAAGTGTTTCGATTACTCATTTAGGCAAATTACGCATTAATAAATTGGAGACAGCCTGTATGCAATCATCATTTATTTGAAAAACAAGTTTCCATCATCATTTGTCGCAATAAAGAAAGTTATAGACAGAAGAAAAATCCATTGCTAAAAATGCTGTCGATCTTTAGAAAAATCCATTGCTTTTGTCGAATAAACCTGGGTCAATGGAAACCTGCCTAGTGACTCGGTAAATTGTTAAAAATTCAGTCTCAGATCTGTCACATAAGCATCAATTGACTCTGTTTGTCCTTGCACTCTCGTAAAAAAAGATACGCCTCAGGTATGTCAGATTTGTTTTCTTGGCTCACAGTAGGTTCGGGAAATCTATTTGATAACATCCAAGTCATCATCATCATCTTCAAAATCAAAAGTGTTCAATACCTTGATTGCATCTCCGGAATGTGGCACATTTAACTTTTTCTGATTTCTCCGAAATGCCACTGGAAATTACATAAATGTTTAATTTCCAGTGGTCTCATTTGTTCCTTGTTTCATAATGTCGAGCTTTCATTTTTATTACTTTCCCACTTATGACACCATGTGCTATATAGCACACTGAAGCAGTGATGCGGGTAGGGTAGAAGAAACACATTTATCTGATGTCATGGGTCAAGTACAAGTACAGATGATTACAAGTAAGCATTTCACGGTATTCGGCGCATGTGACAAATAACATTTGATTTGATTTAGTAATTAGTAACAGCGCCACTCTCAGTCACTCCAGGTAAGTACATGTACATACATGTCAGTTATCATAACCGGCCAAAGTGATTACACCAATGCACTTTCTGTCCTCAATTTTCCCCGATAGTTAATTTGGACTATGAAGTATGCCTGTTTTATATACAGCAAGTGCAAGCCTGCTTCTTTCTTCAAATAGGCTATTCCATGCTGACTAGACCGGGCGCACGTGTGCGTTCGCTTGCGCCATCGAAGGCATGTTGATTTTGTCCATCCACACCAGATGGAATCAGGACACGCAGGTTTAAATATCAAAACGAACTCTGAACCAACTACATTAATTTGGGGACAGGTTGAAAAGCATTAAACATTCATGGCAATTTAGCTTGCTGTTGCTAACTAATTTGTCCTGGGATATAAACATTGGGTTGTTATTGTACCTGAAATGCACAAGGTCCTCTACTCCGACAACTAATCCACAGATAAAAGGGTAAACCGATTTTGTTTCTGGTAATCTCTCCTCCTTCAGGCTTCTTCTTCTTCGTCTTTGGACTTTATATGACGGCTGGCAACCAATTTTAAGGTACATTACCACCACCAACTGGACTGGAGTGTGGACCGCAGTTAATCTTTCAATCACCAATGTGTGTATACCCCTAAAAACCAATGAGGAGATGGGAGAGGCGGGACGTGCAGCGCATCAAGCCTCACAAATAGAACCGAGTGGCGCAGTGGTCTAAGGCACTGCATCGCAGTGCTAGCTGTGCCACTAGAGATCCTGGTTCGAGTACAGGCTCTGTCGCAGCCAGCCGCGACCAGGAGACCCATGGGCGGAGCACAATTGGTCCAGCGTCGTCCAAGGTAGGGGAGGGTTTGGCCTGCAGGGATGTGGGTTCGTTTCCCACGGGGGGGGCAGTATGAAAAAAATAGATATAAATAAATAAAACATGTATGCATTCACTAACTGTAAATCGCTCTGGATAAGAGCGTCTGCTAAAATGTAAATGTATTTTAGCGCCTGGCTACGCAGACGCTTGTTGACGCGCGATAGCAGTTTGGATGCAGTGATTGAATAACATGTATGTGTACATTTATTTTGCAACGCTCGCGCACGTAACGCGAGCAGTATGGTCAGCATGTTAGGCCTAGTATAAAAAATTAAATAAAATGTCATATAGGTTTTGTAGCCTGTAGCTTTTCCTGTGATTTTACAAGAAGAGGAATAGCCTGTTGCGCACGAGAACAGCTGGAAGAGAGCGGCTAGAGATGTGTAGCTGAAGTAAGAAGCTAAATATTAGGCCATTAATTAGTTATTAGGGCTATAAATATTTGCCTGGCATATCTGTGCTACTGGCACTGCTACATAAATAATTGTCACTACTATAGGTACATTACATAGATGTAATGTACAACATTTTATATGCATTTTATAATCATCTACTTTGTCACATAAGCGTTATTTGACCTCAAATAAAAACCTTTCCCAGGGGTGATTCGAACTCACAGCCATTGTACCTTACCATGTCTGGGCTTACTGGGTAAATTACAGCTATTTGACAAGACCACGTACATCTTAATTGTTTTTATAATGTACGAATATAAACGTACATGTTGTATAATCCTCCTACACCTTTATTGCTCTGAAAGCACACAAATGTCATATATGCGAAAACATGAACATTTTGTCTAACATTAGTACTAGTACTGTAGCTACTAGCCTAGTCAAGGATGCGTCAATGCAATATTGGCATACAACATTTTGTTGCAGACCAACAGAACAAAAGTAAACCTTGAATTTGTGGGTTTAAAATGTCCCTCTCGTGGCCAGGGTTGGCCTATTATAAGACATACCATTGGTTGGTGGGTATAAAGTCTAAGGTCTTTAATAGGCTGGTGCAGAATTTTATTCCAAGAAAATAATCACTGTCATCTGGTGATGTTAGCATAGCTAGGGCTAATGTGGCCAAGTTATCCAGACTGGTCTCATAGACTAGACATAACATAGTACATGTAAATCGGGGAGGCTCAAATTAGTATGATATGTTACGTTTGGTATAGTTACATAAGATAGAAGGTTAACCCTACCTCTTCAAACACTAACCCTTTGCAACTACTTAGCATGTTAGCTAACCCTTCCCCTAACCTTAACCCTTTTAGCTAACCCTTCCTATAACCCTAACCTTAATCCTTTAACCTAACTCCTAGCGTTACCCACCTAGCCACCTAGCTAATGTTAGCCACAACAAATGGGAATTTGTAACATATCATACGTTTTGCAAATTCGTAACATATTGTAGTATGAAAATGTATGCACTCACTAACTGTAAGTCGCTCTGGATAAGAGCGTCTGCTAAATGACTCAAATGTAAATGTAAAATTATAGGTTTGCAAATATGTAACATATTGTACGAATTGCAATTCGTAACATATTGTGTGAATTGAAATTCATAACATATCATACAAATTGTAATTCATAATATATCATATGAAATGGATGATGGACACCCACAAATTAATACATACCATACTAAATGGAGTGTCTCGAATTTCCGTACAGAGTAATATGACATGCTCTGCGACCATGTTGGGTTATCTGATGGGACCAGTTACATTTAAATTTGAACTGTTTCTAATGTTTGCAAGTATGGCCCCTGTGTGTTTACACTAGTACAGCTAGTAGATCACCTATCTACTAGACCCCGTAACATCATACTCAAGTAGCTTGTTGGCTACGGGATGGGAGTCTTCAGACTTCTGGACAGAAGGCGTTGCACTGGGCTGCTGTCCATGTTTTCGGTGGGTGTGTTCCGCCACAGGGATTGTTTCTGTCATGCAAGGCCTCAAACTCCCATTCTGAGGCGAACCGCTTGAACTGTGTGGTGAATTGTGGGCCATTGTCCGTGATGGCCTTGTCAGGCTGGCCTTGCCAACTGTGTCTTGCAGCGATTTATGACTGTCTCTGCCGACAAGTCAGGGAGCAGTTCAATAGTAGTGATCAATGCTGAGAAGATGGTCCTTTTGTCTGTGGCTGACTGTTGTCCATGTTGACAATCTGCCAGGACCTTGTAGGCAGTTGGTGCTCCATCATGGTTTCCTTTTGCTGTGCATGAGCGTACTCGTTGCATAAGGTACAGCTGCTGACAAAGTTGTTAATTTCTGCCTGCATGTTTGGCCAGTATAATGTTTTGTATGCTTGGCAATAGTATGTGTCACCTCCAAAGTGACTGGATTTTATGCAGGTATCTCTGGACGTAGTGATAATTTATTTATATTTTACCTTCATTTAACTAGGCAAGTCAGTTAAGAACAAATTCTTATTTACAATGACGGCCTACACCGCCCTATGGGACTCCCAATCACAGCCGGTTGTGATACAGCCTGGAATCGAACCGGGGGTCTGTAGTGACGCCTCAAGCACTGAGATGCAGTGCCTTAGACCGCTGCGCCACTCGGGAGCCCTTCGGACCTCTGAACAAGATGTTATTTTGCACGCTGATCTCGTCTTGAAAGGTCCAGTATGCTCTCACAGTGAAATTGGTCTCCGCTTTCAGCTCTGGCCAACCTGTGAGAACCATGGACTTCAGTGACTGTAAGTGTTCGTACGATCTGGTGTTTACCCTACCACTTGGATGGCGCTTTCAGAAGCTGACGATTAGATTGTAAGGATGGGTAACATACTATGTAGCTACACAATAACTAGCTAAATCCTGTGTAACACCTTGTGATTAAATTGTATTTATGCAGATAGCACATGTACTTTGGGGTGTACTAGTGTGTGTTTATTTTCTCACTTGGATGGTGCTTCTAGAAGCGTTAAAATTAGAAAATGTGAATGAACAGCCAGGCTGTTAGGATGGTAAATGTAGATTATAATTACATATTAATTACAATTAAGTACCCCTCAAGATATACTTCATTTTAACTAGCTAAATCCTGTGTAAAATCTAGGAATTACATTATACTTTTTGGTGTACTAGTGTGTTTATCCTCCCACTTCGATGGCACTTCTGGAAGCCATAAAATTTGGGCCACGTTGTCAGAATGGGTAATGTACTATATACACTACCAGTCAAAAGTTTGGACACACCTAGTCATTCAAGGGTTGTTCTTTATTTTAACTATTTTCTACATTGTAGAATAATAGTGAAGACATCAAAACTATGAAATAACACATATGGAATCATGTAGTAAACAAATAAGTGTTAAACAAATCAAAATATATTTTATATTTGAGATTCTTCAAATAGCCACACTTTACCTTGATGACAGCTTTGAACACTCTTGGCATTCTCTCAACCAGCTTCACCTGGAATGCTTTTCCAACAGTCTTGAAGTAGTTCCCACATATGCTGAGCACGTGTTGGCTGCTTTTCCTTCACTCTGCGGCCCAACTCATCCCAAACCATCTCAATTGGGTTGAGGTCGGGGGATTGTGGAGGCCAGGTCATCTGATGCAGCACTAAATCACTCTCCTTCTTGGTAAAATAGCCCTTAAACAGCCTGGAGGTGTGTTGGGTCATTGTCCTGTTGAAAAACAAATGATAGTCCCACTAAGCGCAAACCAGATTGGATGGCGTATCGCTGCAGAATGCTGTGGTAGCCATGCTGGTTAAGTGTGCCTTGAATTCCAAATAAATCACAGACAGTGTTACCAGCAAAGCACCCCCACACCATAACACCTCCTCCTCCATGCTTTACGGTGGGGAATACACATGCAGAGATCATCCGTTCACCCACCCCGCGTCTCAGAAAGACACGGCGGTTGGACCCAAAAATCTCAAATTTGGACGCCAGACCAAAGGACACATTTCCACCGGTCTAATGTCCATTGCTCGTGTTTCTTGGCCCAAGCAGGTCTCTTCTTACTATTGGTGTCCTTTAGTAGTGGTTTCTTTGCAACAATTCGACCATGAAGGCCTGATTCACAGAGTCCCCTCTGAACAGTTGATGTTGAGATTTGTCTGTTACTTGAACTCTGTGAAGCATTTATTTGGGCTGCAATTTCTAAGACTGGTAACTCTAATGAACTTATCCTCTGCAGCAGAGGTAACTCTGGGTCTTCCATTCCTATGGCAGTCCTCATGAGAGCCAGTTTCATCATAGCGCTTCATGGGTTTTGCAACTGCACTTGAAGAAACTTTCAAAGTCCTTTAAATTTTCCGTATTGACTGACCTTCAGGTCTTAAAGTAATGATGGACTGTCGTTTCTCTTTGCTTATTTGAGCTGTTCTTGCCATAATATGGACTTAGTCTTTTACCAAAGAGGGCTATCTTCTGTATACCCCCCCTACCTTGTCACAACACAACTGATTGGCTCAAACACATTAAGAAGGACATAAATTCCACAAATTAACTTTTAAGGCACACCTGTTAATTGAAATGCATTCCAGGTGATTACCTCATGAAGCTGGTTGAGAGAATGCCAAGAGTGTGCAAAGCTGTCATCAAGGCAAAGGGTGGCTATTTGAAGAATCTCAAATATAAAATATATTTAGATTTGTTTAACACTTTGTTGGTGTTATGATGAGTTTCTTGGGTATCAAGTAATTCATAATGCAAGAAGATATTTAACACTTAGATGGAGAGTTCATTCAAATATTTAATGGTCGGTACCGTGGTTCGTTAACAAAAGGCACGTGCTTTGCCTCTTGCCAGTCGAACCAACCGGAACAAAGAAATCCTCTCAGTTTATATACCTAATGTGACACGTTTCTTGAACAACATCTGTTAACCCTCAGTGGGCACCCCCTTCTTTGATGGTATTACCCTGTACCCAAGTCAGTATATCATATATATCAATCATTCTAAGATAAACCACCAGTAATCTCCCTTGACATAATGGAATCCTTGGTATTCAGACTGTGCAGCACGAAGTCACTTATCTACAAAATGTAACCTGGTTCACACAACCATGAAAAGACATCATAACAGTTGGTTACTACATGATTCCATATGTGTTATTTCATAGTTTTGATGTCTTCCCTATTATTCTACAATGTAGAAAATAGTACAAATAAAGAAAATGCCTGGAATGAGTAGGTGTGTCCAAACTTTTGACTGGTACTGTACTTAAGTACACATTAATTACAAGTAAGTACTCCTTAAAGGCACAGTGCAGTCAAAAATCTGCTTTCATATATTGTCACACTATGAGGTTGGAATAACACTGTGAAATTGTGAAAATGATGATAATGCCCTTTTAGTGTAAGAGCTGTTTGAAACGACCGCCTGGAATTTCAGCCTGTTTTGGTGGGATGGTTTTGGCCTGCCTGGTGTTATCACCAGGTAAATTAGTTAATAGACCAATTAGAAAGAGTTCCAAATATCTCTGCCAATAACAGTTTGTTTTGAGTTTTCCCTTCCCCATTCAAACCACTCCCAGACAGTCCTAGCAAAATTCTTGCTTGATAAATTGCTCTTTGCTACGAAGCTATTATTATAATTTTTTTACCATATTTTTTTTAAATAACAGTAAGGTACTTAATTGTTACCCAAAAATGATTTGATATTGAGATAAAAACGGCTGCAGTGGACCTTCAAGATACACTTCATTTTAACTAGCTAAATCCTGTGTAACACCCAATGATATTTATAAACCCTGGATTGATGATGCTATGTATTAGCCATTGAGAGGCTTTGAAGCAACCGGTCAGCCATATTGGCACTCCCCAGTATGAGCAGTCCTCCATAGGAATGAATGTAATTTGACAGTATTTCAATGAAATGTTTCAAGGACAAAATTACATGTATTTAAGAATGTGTTTGTTGTGGTGGGGACAGTAACATTAGTACTCTCAACAACAAAAAAATACTTTTACCTTTTCAAGCGTGAGTTCCAAATATCTCTAACTGTCGCCCCAGCGTGAGTTGTTTTATGCACGTGATGTCAGAATGCACTCACCGTTTGTCACGCCCTGGCTCTGGGGACTCTTAAATGTTGAGCCAGGGTGTGGACTTGTTATGTTTAGTTTTCTATGGGTTTTGTTCTAGATCGTTTATTTCTATGTTGGCCAGGGTGGTTCCCAATCAGAGACAGCTGTAGCTTGATGTCTCTGATTGGGGACCATACTTAGGCAGCCTGTGTTCACTTGTTTATTGTGGGATCTTGTTCCGTATGGTTTGTTGTATTACCTAGGACTTCACATTTCGTTTTGTTGATTTTGTTCGTGCTGTGTACACTTAATAAAAGTATGTACACCTATCACGCTGCGCCTTGGTCCGCTTCTCATAACGATCGTGACACCGTTCCAAAATGTGATTGTTACACAACAGGACAGTTAACCCACGCTACCTGCTAATTATCTATAGGCTATGTTTCAATTTGTCAATTTCAAATTATTTTCTAACAAGTTTTATTTTCTAACAACAGTTTGAATTGAGGTGTGTTCCGCCTCCTCATTAATTCACATAGAAGTAGCACATTTCACTGTTGAGGACAATTCATGTTTGAGGCTTTACTGAGCAGGACAAACTTTTGTCTTCGACGAGAGCCCAAGCACTTCCTCCAGTGTTTCCGCTGATCAAGGTTGCAGACATTTGCGCAGTCTTGCACAACCTATTTCCCTGTGGCACATTTTCTGTCTGGGGCTCGCATTGCCTTCATTGTTGTTTTCCTTACAAATAATAACTTTGGACATGTGTATGTTCCTATCAAAGTAAGTGCCTTATTTCTGTATATCGTGTTGTCGTTTCTACTGTAGCATACAGTATGTATGTATGTACAAGTATTCAGACCCCTTCACTTTTCCACATTTTGTTACATTACAGTCTTATTCTAAAATTGATTAATTGTTTTTTTTCCCCCTCATCAATCTACACACAATACCCCATATACCCCACACCAATGTGGTCCTCTGTAGCTCAACTGGTAGAGCACGGCGCTTGTAACGCCAAGGTAGTGGGTTCGATCCCCGGGACCACCCAAAATGTATGCACGCATGACTGTAAGTCGCTTTGGATAAAAGCGTCTGCTAAATGGCATATTATTATTATTATTATAATGACAAAGCAAAAACAGGTTTTTAGAAATGTTTGCAAATTTATTTAAAATAAAAACTGATATCATTACAGCCTCAAGTCTTCTTGGGTATGTCGCTACAAGCTTGGCACACCTATATTTGGAGAGTTCCTCCCATTCTTCTCTGCAGATCCTCTCAAGCTCTGTCAGGTTGGATGGGGTGTGTCGCTGCACAGCTATTTTCAGGTCTCTCCAGAGATGTTAGATTGGGTTTAAGTCTGGGCTCTGGCTGGGCAACTCAAGGACATTCAGAGACTTATCCCAAAGCCACTCCTGCGTTGTCTTGGCCAAGACAACGCAGGAGTGGCTTTGGGATAAGTCTCTGAATGTCCTTGAGTTGCCCAGCCAGAGCCCGGACTTAAACATTCACCTCAGTCTGAGGTCCTGAGCGCTCTGGAGCAGGTTTTCATCAAGGATCTCTCAGTACTTTGCTCTGTTCATCTTTCCCTCGATCCTGACTAGTCTCCCAGTGAAAAACATCCACACAACATGATGCTGACACCACCATGCTTCACTGTAGGGATTGTATTGCCAGATGATGAGCGGCGCCTGGTTTCCTCCAGACGTGACACTTGGCATTCAGGCCAAAGAGTTCAATCTTGGTTTCATCAGACCAGAGAATCTTGTTTCTCATGGTCAGAGAGTTATTTAGGTGCCTTTTGGCAAACTCCAAACGAGCTGTCATGTAAGCCACTCCTCAGTAAAAGGCACGTCTGGCCACTCTATCATAAAGGCCTGATTGGTGGACCGCTGCAGAGATGATTGTCCTTCTGGAAGGTTCTCCCATCTCCACAGAGGAACTCTGGAGCTCTGTCAGAGTGACCATCGGATTCTTGGTCACCTCCCTGACCAATGCCCTTCTCCCCCGATTGCTCAGTTTGACTGGGCGGCCTGCTCTAGGAAGTGTCTTGGTGGTTCCAAACGTCTTCTATTGAAGAATGATGGAGGCCACTGTGTTCTTGGGGACCTTCAATGCTGCGGAAATTTTTGCCTCGACACAATCCTGTCTCGGAGCTCTACGGATAATTCCTTAGACCTCATGGCTTGGTTTTTTGCTCTGACATGCACTGTCAACTATGGGACCTTATATAGACAGGTGTGTGCCTTTCCAAATCATGTCCAATCAATTAAATTTACCACAGGTGGATTCCAATCAAGTTGTAGAAACATCTCAAGGATAATCAATGGAAACAGGATGCACCTGAGCTCAATTTCGAGTCTTATAGCAAAGGGTCTGAATACTTATTTTAGATTTTAGATTCTTCAAAGTAGACACCCTTTGCCTTGATGACAGCTTTGAAGAATCTAAAATCTAAAATATATTTTGATTTGTTTAACACCTTTTTAGTTACTACATGATTCCATGTTATTTCATAGTTTTGATGTCTTCACTATTATTCTACAATGTAGAAAATAGTAAAAATAAAGAAAAACCCTTGAATGAGTAGGTGTGTCCAAACTTTTGACTGGTACTGTATATATATATATTTTGTTTTGTTTGTTTGTTTGTTATTATAATCTTGGATGACACCCGTATTGTAGACCCCAGTCAGTGAGGTTAACCTATATCTAATCTGTTTTTGTAAACTCAATCAAGGTACCCCAGGTGGTACACTTTTGGGGAGTAAGTGCTAGGAACAACATTGAGTAGAGATTTTGAAGAGTGCGCATTCACGGGTAGGTAATTATAGCCTATTTCGCCTTCAACCTTTGTAATCTCAGACACCCAGCACTCTGTCCACAAGAGACTACAACCTTGTGACAGTTGTTACTGAATCAGATGCATCTGAATTAAATTAGTGAATTTAGTGGAAACTTGCCCATTTGTAACAAGCATGGTAACCAGCATTCGGTGTTACACCTTTGTAAGAGGGCACGACAACGCCTTTTCCCCCTCAGGAGACTGAAAATATTTGTCCCCAGATCCTCAAAAAGTTATACAGCTGCACTATCGAGTGCATCCTGACCGGTAGCATCACCGCCTGGTATGGCAACTGCTCGGTATCCGACCGTAAGGCGCTACAGAGGGTAGTGCGTATGGCCCAGTATATCACTGGGGCCAAGCTTCCTGCCATCCAGGACCTATATACTAGGCGGTATCAGAGGAAGGCCCAAAAAATTGTCAAAGACTCCAGTCACCCAAGTCATAGACTGTTCTCGCTGCTACCGCACGGCAAACGGTACCGGAGCGCCAAGTTCTTGTCCAAAAGGCTCCTTAACAGCTGCTACCCCCAAGCCATAAGACTGCTGAACAATTAATCAAATGGCCACCCAGACTATTTACATTGACCCCCCCTGCTGCTACTTGCTGTTTATTATCTATGCATAGTCACTTTACCCCTAACTACATGTACAAATTACCTCGACTAACTACCCCCGCACATTGACTCGGTACCGGTACCCCCTGTATATAGCCTCGTTATTGTTATTTTATTGTGTTACTTTTTATTTATTTTTTTACTGTAGTTTATTTAGTAAATATTTTCTTAACTTTATTTCTTTAACTGCATTGTTGGTTAAGGGCTTGTAAATAAGCATTTCACGGTAAGGTCTACACATGTTGTATTCGGCGCATGTGACAAATTTGATTTGATTTAATTACAGACTGCAATCACCACCAGTTAATATAATAATATGCCATTTAGCAGACGCTTTTATCCAAAGCGACTTACAGTCATGTGTGCATACATTTTTACGCATGGGTGGTCCCGGGGATCGAACCCAGTACCCTGGCGTTACAAGCGCCCTGCTCTACCAATTGAGCTACAGAGGAGTTACATGTTGTTATTGCAGTGCAACTATGAGTTATTATAATTAACTACAATACTTGTTACAGTGTAATTACACTGTAATAAGGACCTCTTAAAATGAAGTGTTAACAAACTCCTGCATTACCTAACATTTACTAACCTATAGAAGTACGAGATACCGGTACAGCAATGCCTAACTCTTGACACTTAATACAATAGGCAGGGGCGGGGCACGCGTAGACAAGATGGCGTATTGAATAGAAAGCGGTACAAAACACCTCAAGATAAAAACAGAATATTCAAAATCAGTAAGTTAGACTAAATATTAGCATTTCATATATTCGCAGTTAATATAATTCAATCTGGATAATAACACAAAACAGATCATAAGGCTAGAGAAATATATCGACAAATATTACAACAACACGCAACACCCAAACATGACTGAAGATAAGCGTGGAGAGCCGATCCCCAAAAGGAAACGCGACTCATCGACTGATACAGATGATATATGCTTTTCACCACTGGGTATGGTAAGTGTGGAAAGCGACCTGTTGAAGTCGATAAATGACAAATTGGGCATACTAGAATTGGTCAGTAAAGACGTAAAAGAGTTGAAAGCGAGTCTTCAAATGAGTGACGAAAAAGCTTTGGTAATGGAGAAAGAAACCAAAAAATTAAAAGTGACAGTCTCTAAGATGGAAACGGACATTAGGGAACTAAAAAAGGAGAACAACCTTCTGAGAGAAGCCTTACTAGACATCCAAACTAGATCGATGAGAGAAAATCTAGTACTTATGGGTATTCAGGAAAAGGAGGGAGAAATAACAGAGAATATTATGAAGGACTTCCTGCATACAGCGCTACAAATCCCACTCGAGGCTGTCGATAAAATCCAACTCGAACGTGTACACCATTTCGGAAAAAGAGGACAGAAATATGAGCGCCCAATCGTTGCCAAATTTGCTTTTTTTAAAGATAAAGCAATGGTTAAAAGCCTAGGGAAAAGACTTGCTGGCACGAAAATAGGCAGGAATGATCAGTTCCCGAGGGAGATTGCAGAAAGGTGCAAAGTTCTGTATCCAATCTTCAAGGAAAACAGATTAAAAGGGAAACGTGTTGCACTCGCGGTGGATAAACTATATATTGACAACCAAATGTTCAGAGACACAAAGATTACTCCATGGCTATTCTAAAAGTTGTAAAGAGGAGTTGAATAATGGAACACCCAATACTAGCAATGATAGGGATTGTAATATTAAATAACATTTATAGTAAGTATAGTAATTTATAAAAGGATAAAACGATATAACAAGAAAAGATAACAAGCAGAATAATACATCTTTAAATACAAATAATTAGAACATGGCTTTTTTGGCGGGAGGTTGTTGTTTTGGCGGATGGTTGTTGTGGTTGGTCCTGTGTTCTCTCTGGCGTCCTTTCCCCCTTGCGGCAGATGTGGATGCGGGTGCGTTTGCACGCTCAGCCCAATTCTTCCGCAGTCAACCATGTGGTGTGCATTTTTGTGTTTGAAAAGGTGCGGCGTTAAGTGAGTGAGAGGGGAAATGGTTGCATATCCCAGAGCCGACGGGGGTCTATGAGCAGGGGTAGTGAGAGAGAGCTTTCAATTTTGTGTAGATGAGGGATATACATTTTTAAATATAGTATACATCTAATCTAATTTTTTATTGTCCTATCATGATGGAAAGATCCCTAACCCTATAACCTGGACATCCACCTGAGCGACCCATACACCAAAGAGAAGTTCCCATCTCTTTTATGGACCTGCTGTGAGTATGCAGCCTAAACAGAGAAATAAATGCGGTCAGAGACCTACTTGAGCAGCACCGCCCCCTCAAGATTCTGAGCCTGCCTGGCAGGGTTGGTCCTACAAAGCCAGAGCCCCCTGATGGGAGAGCATAATATACAAGGACATTCTCAAAGCTGCTAATGAGAACCTTGACGACCTTTTACCTAGCCGGTGGGGATTCCGGTAGGGTACGCCCACCCAGGTAGTGGCAGTGCTGGCAACACTGGCGGCAGTAACCCATGGGGAGGGGGTCACACTCGGACAATCAGAGAGGGGGTTTATCATTGTGGCCCAGGTGGCACAAAATAATCAAAGGTCTGACCGCACGGAGATGCTTGGGAAAATGGTTACAACAGGGGATCAGAGTGTTTGTGTCTCAGGTGAAGAGGGTGGATCTGATCTCCATAACCTAGGACTTGACATAGATTAAGTAGATTAATCAAATCTCACATTGTTGTCAATTTCTGCTCAATCTGCATGCTTTCTCAATCAGCTTTAACTGTATGTGCACTCGTAAATCAGGTTCTTTCTTGAGTTGGGCTCTGGGATATAACAGCCGTTGAGTATCTGATTTTATGGTGGATTGTGGAGGAGGGGGGTTGAGTGTGTTGGAGTATGTGAGTATGTGCGTGTGTGTTTGTCCGGCATCTGTTGTGGGGGGTGGGGATGTTGGGGGAGAGGGGGGACCACAGGAATTCCTGGGATGGACCACAGGAATTATTTGCTAGGATAATAATTGCTTGTCAATAAATTAAATGTAATACAATGGCAATCCGGGTTATATGTTAAAATCCTACGCATGAACTGCCGACATTATTACGCATAGTAATTGATAATGATGGAAAATAGGATATGCATATTTTTTATATATATATATATATATATATAGAGAGAGAGAGAGAGAGAGAGAGAGAGAGAGAGAGAGAGAGAGAGAGAGAGAGAGAGAGAGAGAGAGAGAGAGAGAGAGAGAGAGAGAGAGAGAGAGAGAGAGAGAGAGAGAGAGAGGTGAGAGCATTGGAAATGCTTTGGGCAGTTAATCTGCTTCTGTTTTGTGGGTGGCACTGTGTGCTGTTTTTCGATGGATGGGTCCTGGCCTCTCGGGGCCTTAGGGATCCGGAGGGACGTGGGTGGGATGCTGATCACTGGGATGACGGCTCAACTTGGGATGGGGAGGGGCTTTAGCGGGGTAATTAGTGGAGAACAATTGAAGGGTTACTCCGTAGCAATGCAAATATCACGGTACAGCTATATGGACACTCAATCATTACGGTATTTTTTATTGGTAAATTTACAAACATATATAATGATAAATAAACTTGAAACTTGTATCTCATTATGGTGTATGGTGAAATAAGTATAGCCAGTTATAATTGTAATGGCTTAGCTGATAATAACAAAAGAAGAACAATATTTACATGGCTCAAAGTGAAGGAATATAATATCTATTGTATACAGGAAACTCATTCAACAATTCAAGACGAAGTTGCGTGGAAAGAGGAATGGGGGATATACTTCTCCCATGGGCAAAGAAATTCAAAAGGGGTGATGATATTAATTAATAGTAATTTCGATCCGAATGTGCAAATTGTCCAAATAGATCGGGTTAAATATGTTATTGGACCATAAACAGATATGGCTATTAACTTTAGGACCAAATAATGATGACCACACTTCTTTGACAATATATATAATAAATTATCAACACTGCAAGCAATTCAAGACAATATTATTATGGTGAGGGATTATAATACTGTTTTAAATAGCTCAATGGACCGTAAAGGAAATCACACCACAAACAATCACCCACATGCTCTTAAGGAAATTGTGAATGTCATGGATACATTAGAACTAGTAGATAAAAGGCTTAAATATACTGATCTAGTGAGATATACATGGCGGAGACTGAATCAAGCTAGTCGTCTTGACTTCTTTCTTATCTCATTCTCGTTGGCACCAAAAGTAAAAAAAAAAGTGTTGATAGGGAACAGAATGCGGTCGGACCATCATATAATTGGCATATACATTACTCTTACTGAATTTCCACGTGGGCGAGGATATTGGAAATTTAATCAAAGCCTATTGGATGATAATTTATTTATAATTAGAACAAAGGAATTTATAACTGACTTTTTCCGACATAACATAGGTACAGCAAATCCCCTTATTGTATGGGACACCTTTAAATGTGCCTTTAGAGGCCATGCAATTCAGTACTCATCTTGAAAACAAAAGCAATTTAGGTCAAAAGAGTTTATACTAACAAAGGAAATAGAAAGTCTAACAGAACAGATAGATGGCAATAAAAACTGTAACATAGAGGCACAGAATAAATTAGAGGAAAAACAAAAAGAAATGGAGAAACTTATTCAAGAAAGATCAAGTGTAATATATTATAAAAATAAAGCAAACTGGATGGAATATGGGGAAAAATGCACAAAATTATTTTTTAATCTTCAACATAGGAATGCTACCAAAAAGAACTTAATGAAACTGGTTACAATTGACGGAGTCACCCATGATTCACCAAATGATATTTTGAAGGAGGAAACAAAGTACTTTAAGCATATGTTTTCTTTTCAGTCGTCTCCATCTCCTCTAACTGAAGCAAATTGTAGTGATTTTTTTTCTATTGATAATGTCAAATTAACAGCCATACAGAAAGACTCATGTGAAGGTGAAATTACAGAGGAGGAACTTCTGGATACAATTAAAGACTTTAAGTCTGGGAAAACTCCAGGGTTGGATGGCATACCAGTCGAGGTATACCAAACCTTTTTTGATATACTAAGAGGACCGTTATTAGCATGTTTTAACCACTCCTATGTAAATGGTAGATTATCTGACACTCAAGAAGAAGGTCTGATCTCATTATTACTGAAACAGGATACAAGTGGAAAATATAAAGATACAGTCCATTTAAAAAATTGGAGGCCCCTTACACTTCAGTGTTGTGATACAAAAATTCTAGCAAAATGTATAGCGCATAGAATTAAAAAGGTATTGTCGGCTATTATTCATTCTAATCAGACAGGTTTTTTAAATGGAAGATACATTGGAGATAATATAAGGCAAGTATTGGAAACAATAGAACACTATGGAAAATATTGGAAACCAGGCCTGCTATTCATAGCAGACTTCAAAAAAGGCATTTGATAAAGTACGACTGGGGTTTATATATAAATGCCTGGAGCATTTCAATTTTGGAGAATCTCTTATAAAATGGGTCAAAATCATGTATAGTAACCCTAGGTGTAAAATAGTAAATAATGGCTATTTCTCAGAAAGTTTTAAACTGTCAAGAGGAGTGAAACAAGGTTGTCCACTATCGGCATATCTATTTATTGTGGCCATCGAGATGTTAGCTATTAAAATCAGATCCAATAATAATATCAGAGGATTCGAAATCCAGGGCTTAAAAACAAAGGTGTCATTGTACGCTGATGATTCATGTTTTCTTTTAAATCCACAACTAGAATCCCTCCACAGCCTCATAGAGGATCTACAGTAGGGAGAACAAGTATTTGATACACTGCGATTTTGCAGATTTTCCTACTTACAAAGCATGTAGAGGTCTGTAATTTTTATCATAGGTACACTTCAACTGTGAGAGACGGAATCTAAAATGATTTTTAAGTAATTCATTTGCATTTTTTGCATGACATAAGTATTTGATCACCTATCAACCAGTAAGAATTCCGGCTCTCACAGACCTGTTAGTTTTTCTTTAAGAAGCCCTCCTGTTCTCCACTCATTACCTGAATTAACTGCACCTGTTTGAACTCGTTACCTGTATAAAAGACACCTGTCCACACACTCAATCAAACAGACTCCAACCTCTCCACAATGGCCAAGACCAGAGAGCTGTGTAAGGACATCAGGGATAAAATTGTAGACATGCACAAGGCTGGGATGGGCTACAGGATAATAGGCAAGCAGCTTGGTGAGAAGGCAACAACTGTTGGCGCAATTATTAGAAAATGGAAGAAGTTCAAGATGACGGTCAATCACCCTCGGTCTGGGGCTCCATGCAAGATATCACCTCGTGAGGCATCAATGATCATGAGGAAGGTGAGGGATCAGCCCAGAACTACATGGCAGGCCCTGGTCAATGACCTGAAGAGAGCTGGGAACACAGTCTCAAAGAAAACCATTAGTAACACACCACACCGTCATGGATTAAAATCCTGCAGCGCACGCAAGGTCCCCCTGCTTAAGCCAGCACATACCCAGGCCCGTCTGAAGTTTGCCAATGACCATCTGGATGATCCAGAGGAGGAATGGGAAAAGGTCATGTGGTCTGATGAGACAAAAATAGAGCTTTTTGGTCTAAACTCCACTCGCCGTGTTTGGAGGAAGAAGAAGGATGAGTATAACCCCAAGAACACCATCCCAAACGTGAAGCATGGATGTGGAAACATCATTCTTTGGGGATGCTTTTCTGCAAAGGGGACAGGACGACTGCACCGTATTGGGGGGGAGGATGGATGAGGCCATGTGTCGCGAGATCTTGGCCAACAACCTCCTTCCTTCAGTAAGAGCATTGAAGATGGGTCGTGGCTGGGTCTTCCAGCATGACAACGACCCAAAACACACAGCCAGGGCAACTAAGGAGTGGCTCCGAGCATCTCAAGGTCCTGGAGTGGCCTAGCCAGTCTCCAGACCTGAACCCAATAGAAAATCTTTGGAGGGAGCTGAAAGTCCGAATTGCCCAGCGACAGCCCCCGAAACCTGAAGGATCTGGAGAAGGTCTGTATGGAGGAGTGGGCCAAAATCCCTGCTGCAGTGTGTGCAAACCTGGTCAAGACCTACAGGAAACTTATGATCTCTGTAATTGCAAACAAAGGTTTCTGTAACAAATATTAAGTTCTGCTTTTCTGATGTATCAAATACTTATGTCATGCAATAAAATGCAAATTAATTACTTAAAAATCATACAATGTGATTTTCTGGATTTTTGTTTTAGATTCCGTCTCTCACAGTTGAAGTGTACCTATGATAAAAATTACAGACCTCTACATGCTTTGTAAGTAGGAAAACCTGCAAAATCGGCAGTGTATCAAATACTTGTTCTCCCCACTGTAGATACATTTTCTAACCTCTCTGGATTACAACCAAATTATGACAAATGTACTATATTACGTATTGGATCACTAAATAATAAAATGTTTACATTACCATGTAGTTTACCAATAAAATGGTCTGATGGTGATGTGGATATACTCGGAATACATATCCCAAAGTAAATAAGTGATCTCACTTCAATACATTTTAATAGAAAGTTAGCAAAATAGAAAAGATCTTACTACCATGGAAAGGAAAATACCTGTCAATTTGTGGAAAAATCACCCTGATTAACTCTTTAATATTATCCCAGTTTACCTATTTGCTTATGGTCTTGCCTACGCCTAGCGAACAGTTTTTTTTATTATATGAGAAAAAAATATTCCATTTTATTTGGAACGGCAAGCCAGACAAAATTAAAAGGGCCTATTTATATAATGAATATGAATTCGGAGGACAGAAATTATTAAATATTAAAGCATTAGACCTATCACTAAAAGCTTCAGTCATACAAAAGTTATACTTAAATCCGAACTGGTTCTCAAGCAAATTAGTAAGATTGTCTCACCCAATGTTCAAGAAAGGCCTTTTTCCCTTTATTCAGATTACAACAACTAATTTTCAGTTATTTGAAAAGGAAATAATCTCCCAAATATCACTATTTCTAAAACAAGCCATAGAAAGTTGGTTGCAATTTCAATTTAATCCTCCAGAAACGACAGAACAAATAATGCAACAAATATTGTGGTTAAATTCAAATATACTAATTGACAAAAAAACTTTATTTTTTGACAGAATTTAAAAAAAAGGTATAATCTTCGTAAATGATATCATCGGTAGGACTGGTGGAGTTATGTCGCACATGCAGCTAACAAAAACATATGGAAATGTCTGCTCTACCAAAAATTACAACCAAATAATTGCAGCCTTACCGCAAAAGTGGAAGAAGAAAGTGGAAGGGGGAGAAAGTAAGGAACTTGTCTGTCGGCCTTGCATTAAAGAACATAATTGGTTAAGGAAAACTGTGATAAATAAAAAAGTATATCAGTTTCACTTAAGGACCAAAGGATTGACAGCCGTCCCATATATATTGCAAAATAGTTGGGAAGAGATTTTTGACGTACCGATCCCATGGCATAGTGTTTATGAACTGACACGCAAAACGACACCGGATTCAAAAATTAGAATCTTTCAATTTAAATTATTATATAAAATTCTTGCTACCAATAGAATGTTATTTATATGGGGGATACAATCTTCCCAGCTTTGCAGATTTTGCTGTGAAGAGACAGAATCATTAGATCATTTGTTTTGGTTCTGTCCATTTGTAGCTTGTTTTTGGACACAGGTCCAGGAATGGCTAAAGGTTTGCAATATTTACCTGGAGCTAACCTTGCAGATAGCATTACTGGGTGATCTGAAAAGTCATAGTCAATCGATCAATAATATAATAATACTTTTAGCAAAAATGTTTATTTTTAATTCACAATCTGTAGAAGCAATGAGAATAGAAAGGTTCAGAACTTTTGTAAAACATCACAGTACGTTTGAAATATATATGGAAAATAGAAATCCTATATGGATGGTGTTAAGAGATAGATGGGAGGTATTGAATGGAGTTGAAGGATGGGACTAATAACAAATAACAAATAACAACAAATAATAACAAGATAACTAATAATGTAAGCATACTGTGTCCATAATAAGTATATAGGTTGTATGTTGGGAGCTTTTGGGAAAGAGCACAGTTAGAAAGATATGGCATATAGAAGCAAACCGGATGGACATCATGAAAATGATCGGAGAGGTTGAGAGTAGAAGAAGTTCAGGAGCAAAAAACAAAAAAACAAATAAAATAGAATTATTGTAAAATTGACTGTGTCCATAACGTGTAGATAGTAAGTATAAGCTGGAAGCAGAGGCCTGGGCATTGTTGTTCACTAATTTACCCCAAGTAGGGAAAGGATGGCGGGGTTGAAAAGTAATAAAGGGGAGTATATATATATAAAATATGGGGGATTGGAAGTGATGCAGACATTTACATTGATAGAAGTTACAATCTATCTGCAATGTTAAGCTGATCTACCCCCAGATTTTTTTTTTTTTATTATTGTTCCGTCAGATTTAGGAAAACTGCTTTTAGTTTCTTCAGACCTCACTTGTGGAACAATCTTCAGAATAGGCTACCATACAGTTGGATGGATTGATGCCTTTCAGGCAATTCAGAATGTGGTTTGAGGACCTTACTGAGGAATGTGATTGTTTTTCATGGGTGTGTTTTTCATGGGGTGTCATGCACCCTCGGAGGGTGGTAGAAAACAGATTCCCTGTGCAGCATTAATGCAATGAAAAGGGGGGAGGTCAGCCCCCTATCGTAAGACAAACTCCTCTCTTTTCCCCCGTTTATGACTGAATAGCCCTGAGGAGGGCCAGCAGACAGCCTTGTGATCTACATGGGTTACCTGAGAAATTACCAATCAGGAAATGTTTGAGCGCCGAGAGATGCGTATTGAAAGAGAGAAAGACAACAGGACTTTTCTTTCCTCACTCTCCTTAACAAAGAGAAAATGGCACCAAGAGCGTAAAAGGACATTTTAAGCATGTTCTCTTCACTGTATTAAAACTGTTGATCTCACAACATGTTGATATAACCTGAAAAACAATGTGATATCTTTCTTCTGATTTTCCTGTCATTAAAAGGGGGTATCATGTGTATTTTGCTGTAACATAAAGACTCAGCGGTTCGACGTGAGTGGGCAGAGATGCGGGTTCCTCTCAGGTGATTGATCTTTCTGTTTGAGTAGGATGGTGCAAGTCAAAGTTGCGTAGGTTTTTTCCAAGGAGATGGGATCATTCTGTCCACGGGCATAGACTTGCCCTGCGGTACCTGATCAGATTTCTGGTTAGTAAGTCCTCTTATTTATAGTCAGACTCACAGAAGGCGGGGTCTAATGGCCCGGTTGTGCGACAAGGGAATGCCCCGCTGATTGTAAGGATTCGGCATATCATTGTTCATATGAGATAAACATGAAACTTACTCAAGTGCTTCACATAATGTTAAAATGTGTCTTGAATAAGAAAAACTATCTCTAGGATGAAGTACGTAGTCTGTAGGGTTCAAATATGACCATGGTAACATCCATACATTTTATCTCTCCCAAGAGGGGACCCAAAGATTATATAGCACCCGAGTGCCTTAACAAACTTTATCTCGTTGAACTGAATGAACTGAGAGAGAGAGAGCCTATGCTTGAGCTCCGACGAGGGCCTTCTTCAACTGAAGGCTCCAACACCAGGACCCCTGACTGACCCTTTTCCCTGTGTACCACTCCGTCATAACAGAAACTCAACTGAACCAGACGACAGTCAAATTCAGGTAAATACCTTGTTGCATTGCATTTTGATTTTGTGTGACGCTGTGTCTGTGTACAAGTGGTGGCAGTAACTGATTATTGTAAGACTGTTAGTCTTAATTACATATTATGATTAATACTGTTGCTGCATTGTCCACATTCGGATGCAAACTGATAGCTTAGTCCACTGGCGACATCTGGTGGATGAACCTATAACTTCACGTTAGTGAAGTGTGTGTGTAGCTTCTCATATTTCACTCAATCAATGAGACCATCTCTTCCTCAAAAGTCTTGTGAATGTATGTACTGTGGTATTTGATGAGTTGAGTAAGGAAGTTCGTTCTGATATTGACCTGTGGAGCGTCTCACCTCAATAACTTTGTTGTATTCCGTTAGCCTATACCCTGCCTTACCATCGTATCTGTTAACTACCTCATTTTCAAATTTATTTAGTCTAGTAAATAAAACCTCAAATTGAATTGTTTGTGCCTTTTGAGTTCATTTACAAGTGATCGAGTCCTTGACGTTTTCGAGCTCGACGATTTTCAGAATGAGAATAGAGTAACTGACGGTTAATTGAGACTGTTGTTGAAATAGGATTGGTACAACATTTAATGATAACTACTGATAGAGTTAACTAAAGGGATCTCTCTAGATAAAAATCCTTAATGGTGCCCCCCCGATTAATTTGGATAGGTTAACCAAATTAATTACAATTAATTCGATCAATTAATTATTCCAGTAATTAGTCAATAAATGATCTTGAATATCCATAGCCGAATTCACAACAATAGCGAGTGTGCTCGAGATAGAGAGCATTTATAGCCTACATTATGAGATTATTATGGACAAAAGAGCAATATTATTTTTATTTGTCAAACAGCAGCCAAGCATCCATGATCATGTCACCAGAATAAGACCCTCAATATTTATTGGAAAGGAGCATTAAGATCACCATGCACTTTCGCCACCCTGTGATGTTCATCATAACTTATTTCATCTGTAGCCTAACACATATACACACACACAATATATATATATATATATATATATATATATATATATATATACATATATATTATATATATATATGTTATATATATATACATATACACACATACACATACATATATATACATATACATACATACATACACATACACATACATATATATATATATATATATATATATATATATATTATATATATACACATACATATACACATATACACACATACACACATACATACATACACACACATACATATCCTTTAAAAATATATATATATTCCCCTTTATTACTTTCCAACCCGCCACCCTTTCCTTACTTGGAGTAAACTAGTGAACAACAATGCTTAGGCCTCTACTTCCAGCTTATACCTACTATCTACATTTTATGGACACAGTCAATTTTACAATAATTATATTTTGTTTGTTTTTTCTCCTGAACTTCCTCTACTCTCAACCTCTCCGATCATTTTCATGATGTCCATCCGGTTTGCTCCCATATGCCATATCTTTCTAACTGTGCTCTTTCACAAAAGCTCCCAACCTACAACCTATATACTTATTATGGACACAGTATGCTTACATTACTAGTTATCTTGTTATTATTTTTTGTTAGTTGTTATTAGTCCCATCCTTCAATTCCATTCAACACCTCCAATCTATCTTTTAACACGATTCATATAGGATTTCTATTTGCCATATATATTTCAACTGTACTGTGATGTCTTACAAAAGTTCTGAACCTTTCTATTCTCATTGTTTCTACAGATTGTGAATTGAAAATAAACATTTTTGCTAAAAGTATTATTATGTTATTGATCGATTGACTATGACTTTTCAGATCACCCAGTAATGCTATCTGCAAGGTTAGCTCCAGGTAAATATTGCAATCCTTTCCTGGACCTCAAGTAATCGAATAATTAGGAACAATAATTATGTATTCTTTCTTGGAATCTGTTAGATGATTCGTGATGTCCTCCTCAGAGATAGCACGCACTTGTTATCCACAAACAAATTATAGGCTTGGCCATGGCCGTGGGAAGATTTTTTTTTGGGGGGGGGTATTTTTCTCCACTCTGCTGATGAGTAATCCCCGTCTGGATTACTGCAACTCGCTGTTGGCTGGGTTCCCTGCCTGTGCCATTAAACCCCTACAACTCATCCAGAATGCCGCAGCCCGTCTGGTGTTCAACCTTCCCAAGTTCTCTCACGTCACCCCGCTCCTCCGCACACTCCACTGGCTTCCAGTTGAAGCTCGCATCCGTTACAAGACCATGGTGCTTGTGTCGTATCTGATGAATGGTGGCCATTATTGCTGTCAACAAAGAGTCCATTATGCTGCATCGTGTTAGAGGCTTTTATTAAAATCACGAGGTTACAGCATAAGTTAACAGACCCGCGGAGTCCGGAGAACAGCATCTTAGATTGCCATGGCCGTTCTGCCTTCTCATCGTTTAACCCCTATTTATAAACAATGCAAAAAGATGGGTGGCTCCCTCTTCTGGCCAATCACCAGTCTCCCCTGGGGCGTCACCCTCCAAACGCTACATTTGAACTAAGATCATAAAACAACATTCTTTGTTCCTCCAAAACATTTAACAAAGGCATAATCTTCAGATACGATATTCCCCCCTTCGAGACGAACTAAACGTCTCGAAAACAAACAGAATAGGATTATGACTAGTAACAATTTATCTTATTGAGTATCTTTAACATTAAACCAAAAACATTCTTCTCTAGAGTGTAAATACCTTTCTATGCAATAACTGTTTATGAAGTGTGAATACATTACTATGAAATATGAACAAATCTTTATGGAGTGTAAGAGCGAAAAACTGTCCGGCAGCCATCTTTTCAGATATCCATCCATCAATCAAGACAGTAAAATTCTCTCACGGTCCCTCTGCCCCAGGCAACCACCTCGGTACTCCAGATAACCTCATAAACCATGTAAATGCCTTTGAAACTATGATGCAATTAAATACACATGTAAGCCCCTGCAAACAAAATCCTATCCAATAAATATCCAATGTAAGGCTGGTCAACCCATTGGACCTTACCGTGGAACTCTCCCTTCCTAGCCTCTCTGTCCCTAAACATTCACGAAATAAACAAAAACATCTAAGATCCTCACATGTATTCAATAACATCAAACATCATTCTACAAAATTAATCCCTGAGGCTATTACACAATTATGTATTACACATGTCTATATTTCATTGCAGACACTGGAATGTAGTCCACTACACTTCATCTCCCTGTAGTCTCGACTTCCAATGGACTGTTGATGATGGAATCGACCACACCCTCCTTGTTTCATCTCCTCCAGTCATATTGTCCCTTCATATTGTCTTTGTTTGAGTATTTCAATCTCCACATGTCCCCCAAATGCTTCTGGAAGAAAAGAAAAGAAACCAAACAGTATCTTTTCCAAAAAAAAACACTTTCAAATTGAACATCAATATCAACTAAGAATATAGAAATGATATATAAATGATGCATGAATCACATAAACCTATTCCCCCCTTTGATTCATAAATCATACCAACATCACCCCAATATTGAAAAAAAATTTGAAAAATGATCAAATAATCAAAAATGATATTTATCCATCAGTTCCACTTGTCCATCTTTATCCAGATCAGGAACAGTCAACACCGGCATCTGAGTGTTGTCTCCAGGCATCACTCTCCAACCTATCTCAATATCATAACTTTCTCAAAAGTCAGTAACAAATTACAAACATCACACAGTGTTATCAAAGCTGAAACTAAAATCTGACCCATCACTGCCCCTACTGGCCTAACTGATTTTGCAAACAAATCCTCTCAGATCTCCCAAGTGCATCCCTTATAATGCATATATAACCCTAGTGATAATATCTGAACTATCTGGACTCAAAGTATCTACTATTATCAATATGATCTTCCCAAATGTTACACCATACCATGGAAAAAGTAAATCCCCCCTTCTCCCTTAGATTCATCCTTCAATGATAGACTTGAAGACTATGACATGTAGCCATGTCACCCTTTTAACCCTAGATTTAGCTGTGTCCGGTGCTATCCCTCTTATAATGGTAAAAGCCTCATATGGAAGCTTCAACGTTGACATGTAACAAAATCCTTTCCATCCATAATGTAAGAATATATATGCTTTATCACCACAAACCCTCCAAATATCTCAAAAATCCCCATAGTCACATTGTCAGTCAAAAGCTAATCGTTTAACCATCAAAGTCCTGCTCTTCTTACTACCTGGTATATTAAAAATTACATTATATTTGTCATCTCTAACCTTATGTTCATGCTTATCCAAAGTCATCATATAATCATCACAATCTGATATTCCCATAAACATACCCTTTACCTCATATGTTTTATTAGAACAAAAACAACTTTTAGCCCTCAATGTTTCACCTGAATACTTCAGGGTTCCGTTGTTACCTGATTTTCCTTTCCCATTTAACAATTCCCATAGGGTAATTCATTTAACCAAGAACACTTAAACCTAGGCTTAAACCACTGTTCTGACAACGACATTATTTTATCTGTCAATGACTGTTGCCAATACCACAGTCATGACAAAGCATAAGACTGACCCATACCTGATAGAGGCTGCGCGACCGTCTAACATGTTTGGTGCTGGAATTCTCAACAGACATGGACCCTCAAGATTCCTCACTGATCTTACAGAATGAGTTAATCTATCTCTAATTTCCACAACAGAAGAACAAGCGGTACTGATCAGATACCTCTCCTTGTCTGTCATCAAAATCAAAGACCTCATCCTGTCCTCCATGATAGTATCCTTCACTATTCTCTCTACTACTATCTGCTCTCCTATTTTAACCCTATTCGTCTTGCTACCCCCTTTAATTTCAGAACAGTTGTTGTCAGTGTTAAACTTCCTACATTTGCTTATTGTCATCGTATCATTAATCCCTTCCAAAGTTACCATTAAAGTAGTTGACTTAATTGCTGTATCAACCCTAATTACTTCTAGTGCAAAAGTTCCCATTATCCTCTGTGTATTATCTACTGTTGGAGTGACTACTGTAACCTATTCTTCCTGACCTCCTTTGGTGACTGTGGAACTTCAACAGATTTCAAATCTTCCATCATAAGCGTCACTTTACGAATTACATAGCCTTTTAACCAATAATTCTTAACCGGAACAACTTCTAATGCTTGCCCTAGATACGTATACATATATTCTCCCTGACCTTTCTCTGTAATATTACGCCAAATAAGTGAACAGTCACTCCTAACCTCTTCCAAACTATACCTCCTTTGACTAGGTGCAACAGCTTCTACTCCTGGTCCTGATAACAATACTTATTCTCCATAATTATCTCTCCATATGGGAGGAACGTCCCCATCCTAACCCTAAAATTGGCACTGGAGCTATTGGTTCCCTTATAATCAAATGCAATATATTTATGGCTTTAATAACTATCAATGTTGAAAGAGTTAACCTGCTTCTCACTGTTGTTATAATAGACTGAAGTGTTAATGTCCTTAGTTACTCCTAGTTTTCCCCAAAGAAAAAAGTTGTCTTTGCTTGTACTTCCATCTATCACCACTAGTGTCACTTTTTCCCAAATCTCAGTCCTTTCTCTAAATCCCTGACTTTCAAACTTTTGATTACACAAAATACACCTATAATTACCTTGATCTTCCTACTCTACAGTGTCCTTCACCATTGTTCTCTCTCTTACTACTAACTTTGAAACTTAGCTTACTGTCTCAGAGTTCCTTCAACCCTAATCTACTCCTAACTTATTTTAATCTAATCTTTTCTCTCATAACATTTACAACTTTTTCCCCTGATTTATTCACAAAATGCCTTACCACCAAATGTTTAGAATATGTGATTGGGAAAGTTCCCAACTGCCTTTGACTTTTTACACACACTTGGCAAACGACTAAACACCTTATAGCCTAGCCTGAAATCCCTTAGTGTAAGAATGTAACCCAGAATAATAGTCACCCCCTTTTAACTTTTCAGACAGATTGTCTAATAGACAGTCGTCTAGTGTACATCTTATTGTACAATTCAATTTAAACAATGCATCTCTTCCCAACACTGCAATAACAGTATCTTCTAATATTAGTACCTTAAGAGTAATTAACTGTTTTACTACCTCAAATCCCTATCCTAATTAGTTATCAATTAGTGAGATGTTTAACCTCTTTAGGCTGAACCCAGATAAGTTTTCCCCTATTCACTATCACTTCTAATGGTCGGTTGTTTCAACTGTTAGCTATTTTCTCTTCTTCTCTAATCGATGCTCTCAGCTGATACCCCCCTTCGTCTCTTCTAGGCACTAACAGGTGATCTTCACTTGCTCCTTTATCTTCCTCTGTTGTTTTCTCCCGACTTGTTGCATTAACAGGTAAAGTACCCAATCTGTCCACAATTATAACAGTCTTCTGAAAGTTGCTGGAAGTGTAGCTGAAATCTTCCTCCTTCTTCTATTTCTTCTTTGTTCTTCTCCAATTCTGTGTCTGTCCATAAACTGGCTTTGGATATGAATCAACTGGTGCCGCCCTTGGTGGCTGATACAATTGCATTTGATATTGTTCAGTTGACGCTGTAACAGTGATTGTTGATTTGGTTCACTCTGATTCTTCATAACCAAAACTTATCTTCTCCACCCGTTGTATGATTGAGTTTTCAGAGTTTCTTCGTCCTGTTCTTTCTTCTTCTCCAATTCTTGGGATCCTCTCAGCAGTTTCTCCTCTTCTGTATCTTCAGCGTCTCGAGCTGTTCCTCTAGCTCTCTTACCTCTCCCAAAGTCGTCGCTTCCTCCAGGCCTGATACGCCTCGGTCTATATCTCCTATTTCTTCTTTGCCAGTCATTGTAGGATAAAATCCTCTTGAACATAAAGCACCTTTAATCTCCAAATCTTCATCGCTTTCTTCATCAGAACTCGAATCTCTTGTCTCCTTCTTCGCTCAACTTTCATCAGAGATCAAATCTCGTGTATCCTTCTTCGTTTCTCTCTTGCCAACTTCCTTCTGATCACAGAGTCATATCCACCCATGACCTCTCTCAATCACTCTCATCTTCATCATCCTCATCTTCTTTAAGTTCCCAGACATCTCGGTTTTTCTTCCTTCTGGAGTTTTGGATTCATCTTTATCGTCGTTTCTGCTTGTCCTCTATCTATTATTCGTCTTCATCTCTGATGTAACAATCACTCTGCTGGATGATCACTGAAAGCTGAGGATAAACATCCCTAAGCTGTCCTTTTTCTTCTCGTAAGGTGGGTGTCTTTTTGCTGAATCCGTATGTGAGAAAGGTGTATTAACTTCTGCCATTAGTTTCTCCTAACACTACTTTAGTTAAAGAACTATCCTAATTAGTCAATTTTCCCCTATATCAACCCTTTAATTTCCTTTATTGTGAACTATCTTATTTTAGACTGTATAGCCTATGGCTTCCCCCCTTAAATTATTAATATAACCCTAACAACCCCAAAAAAAAAAATTTTTTTTATCTTAATTAACCAATTTTTTATTTCTACATTCTATGTCACCAATTTATCAATTAGTGTTGGCTATCTTACCACAACCCATCAAATGCAAGTAAGTTAGTCAGTT